>NC_081146.1:26723263-26858263 GCF_958295425.1 Solea solea
CTGAGACCAATGAGTATGTTAAATATTTCCTTTTTTTTTACTTCCTGATTGAGCGCAAAAAAAAAGCCACGTTAGGAATAGTCTAAAATCTAAACCTAAATCTGCCAATGGGCTTAAGCCCCGCCCCACACTAGAGGATAATTGGTCAGATTTTGGTCTTTCCCAACAATTGTAGGTGTCTTTGGATTTTAGGGGGGGATTAACAGACGTGATTTTAACGTCATTTTTTTTTTCGTGTTTCTTGTTTATGTTCTGAAGTCACGTTAATCACGCTGTGAGCTTCTGTGAGAGTTTCCCAAATCCCCCGGAATCTCCTCTCTCATCTCGTCTGTGCTTTTTTCTCAGGACTAAAACATTGAAATCAGTGTCTGTTGTGTCTGTTGTCACATTAGTGGAGCAGGAGTCAGCACATTTTGCTTGGTTGGAATACAAACTTGTGAATCGACAGCTACTTTCAGAGTGAAAAGTTCCTTAAAATGTGGGGAAAAAACTGTCCACAATTTAAGACATGTTTACTTAAAATTAGTCTTCAAATTTACTCCATGTTTGTGAGTAAACTACGATTTTGATAATCAATTTAATTTTTCAGTTTCTTGAATGTGAATATTTTCTTGTTTGGTTTGCTCCATATAAACAAAGAAATCATTAAGACATTAAGAGAACATCATCATTTCCAGGGTTAGGAAACACTGATTAATATTTTAAGTTGAATAAAGTTTTATTGACCTTTGACACGAGCTGCAAAGAGAACGTTTGGATGTTAAAACACCAGAAAAACTAAATTAATCTGAGTTTTACGATAAAACAAATAGTCTATTTGTTTTATCGTACTTTAAATACTACTATTTGAAATTTAAAGTATTTTATATTTGGAGAGAGCAGCTGACATCCTCGTCTTCATTCCCTCACTCATCCTCTCTGACGGTCTCTCCCTCCTGAGTGGTTTTTGGACGACACCCCCATCAGAGTCTGCTCCTGTTAGCCTCGCCTCGTCTTTACAAACAAACCCTGCGACGCTCTGATTCACCTTGTCGTCGCTGAAATATTCATGCGCCCCGAGAGAAGTTTTGCTCAAAGTTTAGTCTTTGATCTTTTTGACGGGAGCAAGGACACGACGGGCTTTAGGGAGCGGAGACGCTCGCACCGTCACACCTGCTTAATTTACAGACTCCATAATAATCACTCCATAATACCTCCATATCAGACCAAAGAAATCTGTAAAACTGATGTTGATCACTAATTTGATGTTGATAGTCTACTAGATGACCACCATTGAACTTAAAGTCCAGTTTGTAAGAATTAGTCAGTGTGTTTACATTTATGTTAAAAGTCCAATTTTAGTCAGACTGAGACAATAATTCGTTTTTCTTAATGTCATGTAAACACGTTAGTCTGACTGCTGAAATCGAGCTAGTCTTAGTTGGACTAATATACCTGGATAATGTGATTCATAGTCCGATTACTCCAGCATGTATACAATTAGTCAGACTAAGACAATAATTAGTTTTTCTTAATGTCATGTAAACATGTTAGTCCGACTAAAATCGAGCTAGTCTTAGACAGACTAACATATCTGGATAATGCGACTCATAATCCGATTACTCCTGCATGTATACACTTAGTCAGACTAAGACAATAATTGGGGTTTCCTTGCCTGACATTTATATTTTAAAGGCTTTTAAAAAAAAAATCCTGCCGACATTTAAAACACCCTAACCTTTAGCTGTCTGAGTTGAGACTGTAGCATGCTAATGTGTCTAAATTATGAGTAAACACAAATGAATTCATTAATGAATGAATGAATTAAGAGTAAACATTGAGACGCTGTTAGCGTTATGAAGTAACTTTAGGGATCAACAAACTTTATGGCAGTAGCTCAGATTCATGCTATCATCAAGGCTACCTTGAACAGCAAACATGAGCTCTTTGGGGTCGAGCAGTGGCGTCCTCTTGTCCTGACCCTTTTTCCCTCCCCGTCGGTGGCCCCTCCTCTTCTTGCTCTCGCCCCACAGGTTGGAGCCGCCGTGCATGCTGGGAATGTTCAGGACGGCGATGCCTTCCAGGGAGATGCTGCTGAGGTCCAGAGTGACACCGTCACACTTTTGGAAAGGAGGCAGAAACAAAGGGGACATAAGTGGAGTCATCTCTGATTTATTTACATTTGAGCCAATTTTCTAAATCCAGACTGGTGCATTTTTTTTAGGGACACTTAGAGAGACTAAAACCACGCCTACTTTACTGTTTGTATACTGGGACAACAACATTAGTCCAATTAAACGGAGTAATCTACTAAAAACTGATGTAGATACAGTGCAAAGAGTCAATTAAAACCTGATAAATGAATGAGTAACATTAAAATAAATGTTCATGTTCAGCTGGAGTCCGGCTCTACATGAGTGTGTACATTTGTAAATCTCATGAATAAAGACCGTGTGGAGCTCTGCGATGAATTGCATAGACGTTCAGTTCATTATCACTCAGTATCACACGCAGCGAGGGTCATGTCGGGCTAATTACCTGTGTGTTGAACTGTGCGTCAGTGAGACGCAGGTGGGAGGACGCACTGATCGCCTTCACACGTCAACACTTTGTCAGGGTGAACGGGAATCTGACACTAACGTGCACTATTTTTGGAACAACGGTCCAGAAACACTCTCTGATAATACAAAGCTTAGAACAATAACACATTTCTACATCGTTTAGTGATATATCTGTCTGGCATTTCTACCGATATCTCCTGCAATTCTTATCCAAACATCGCCAACGCTGGATGTTTGAAGTCTGTCAAGTGACGCGTTCGACAGATGTGAACAAAAACATGTTAAGTCTTTGTCTAACACTGAGATAAAGATGTTGTTTTGCACTTAATATCAATTTAATTTCATTTATCTATGGATTATTTGGTATATATCGTACCATATATCGTTGGGGGTGGAGTGGCTCAGTGGTTAAGACCCTACCTTGTGTACGAAAGACATCATGGTCGCAAATTCGATTCCACCCCTGGCTAATTGTACTTGATTCCATTGTAAGTCGCTTTGGATAAAAGCGTCTGCTAAATGAAATGTAATGTAATGTCCAAACAAACAAGCGCTGGAGGTTATATGAAG
The DNA here is from genome assembly GCF_958295425.1 of Solea solea. Classification (NCBI taxonomy): domain Eukaryota; kingdom Metazoa; phylum Chordata; class Actinopteri; order Pleuronectiformes; family Soleidae; genus Solea; species Solea solea. The sequence continues at coordinate 26,726,374 of NC_081146.1, forward strand.
ACAACACTGGTACCTGCATGTACAACTCAGCACTAAAACAATACAGTGGAATATGAAGTACCAGACAAATACACATATGTGGAGAACTACACTGAGGATCTCCACGGACTGGGAACACGTCGACATTCACAAAAACACAGTGATTATACACAAACAAATGTCTTTCTCTGTCTGAATCGCACAGAAAACATGTCGTTTCATTTACCTCCACCTCCAGAAAGTCGTGGAGCTTCTTACACGTGGCAGAAAAGGTCTCTGAAGTGCCAAACTCAAAGTACCACAGCTTATTCTTTGTTCTGCAGAAAGACAAGACAACAGGAACCGTGAAGGGACCACGAGGAGGAGAAACAATCTGAAGCACAACTTCTCTTCATCTCTTCTGTCTTTTGTCAACATATGAAATCTGTAAAGGAGTAAAGGCTCAGATCTTCTAAACTACACGGAAAACAAACTTCTAATGTCCTTAAAGGGATAGTTCAGGGTTTATAAAGTACTGACACATGATCAAGGCTGATTACACAGTGTGTGTGTGTGTGTGTGTTACCGTCATTTAAAACATGGCTCACTCTCCCACACCAAAGTCCATAGAGAAAATCAGTGATTTTAGCTGTGTTAAAATCACTGATTTTCTAGTGGTTTACAAATTCATTTATTAGCTTCTCACTCTCCCACACCAAACTCTGCTGCTGGCCTACTGCTGCCTCGTGTGGTCACTTTGTGCCGCTGAGTTTAACACATGAATAATTAGAAACACCAAAAGTGATCAAATAACATGTTTGATCATACTATGGAGGCAGCAGTGGATCATCAGCTCCTGTGTGGTGAGCAGTGGACAGAATGACACTGACAGAAAAGACTGTGGATACAGTGGATCAGGGGAGTGTGATGATGTCATTAAAAACCTCCTCAACTATGAATCTAAAGTCATCAATCTCCAAACACTGCATAATGTGCTTCATTAATCACACAGCAAATCAACATGATGCATGACGGAGGCATCTGAGGAGACCATGAGGTGGTCAGAGTGAGAGGGTGAATCCACCTGGACCTGTGAGCAGAGTGAGAGGGTGAATCCACCTGGACCTGCAATTAACAGAGGAGCAAGGAGGAGCTGCTGCTGCTGTTTCTGCTGCTTCTGCTGTTGTTGCTACTGTTTCTGCTACTGCTGCTGTTTCTGCTGCTGTTGCTGCTGCACCGGGGCATCGTACACTCCACACACTATCATCGCTAAATGTGATGATGAATGACGAGTCACCATCTGTCCACAGTGTGATGATTTTCTCTTACGGACACGAGCAGATACTCTTTGCTGATGCAGCTCCAAATCAACTGTAACATCTGATTCCATCAATATAATCATCACACACTTCACTAACAAGCTCTGAAAGGAGTGCATTTACAGTGGGAGCTTTTCTACCTGCGTGTTTGACTGATTCACTTGGTTTTATCTGGTGTTGTGTGAACCTGAAGGACGTTAAACATGTGTAGGTTCATCAGTCTGAAGCTCAACAGCATGTGCTTTTCATCTCCACGGACACACACACATTTATCATGAGACAGCTCCGAGGACAGAAAGAGAAACACCTACAACAGTGCTGACACGCAAGAAGTGAACAAAGGGTAAAACATGTCCATGAGAGAGGCCACGTATTAGTATAAGCAGAGTAACAATCACTGAATTATTGATTTCCTCATTAGGACTTTTGTCAGGACCATTTAGCCTGTTTATAAATGAGCTTTCATTAGGAGACTTGCAAGGTAGCTTCAATCTGCAGCTGATTCATCATCGTGCAGCGCGGTCAATACAAGGACTCGTGCTGAGAGAGAGAGAGACAGACAGAGAGAGAGAGACAGAGAGGGAGACAGAGAGAGAGAGACAGACAGAGAGAGAGAGGGAGACAGAGACAGAGAGACAGAGAGAGAGAGACAGAGAGAGGGAGGCTTCACCACAACAACACATCCTTCACATCAGAAGAGGAGGACGAGCAGAAACACAGGTGAACACAAAGCAACGACGCAGGTCAAACAAATGAAGGCTGCGGTTAAAGTGTATTCAAAACCTGTGGCTGGTGATTAATGGAGAGAATGAGGACGGTTTTTGAATCCTTTGACTCTTTGTTGTTGCTTTTGTCAAAGCTGTTTAGACAAATTCAAGCTCCAATTAAAGTTTATTACTCAATGTGTTTAAAATATAAAGATTGATGTGGTTAAAGAAGTGTTTTACACCAGTTTATATCTGTGAAATTACAATTACAGTCGACCAATGTAGATTTTTCTTTGGCTGATATCAGAGGAGGCAATATAGTGTATTTATATACAGTATTTTCAATAAAAAATTATTTATAAACTAAATATTTTACTACAGAGGTCAACAAAAAACAAAGAAAAATAAACTTTTGCAATTAGTTTCAGTGACTTGGCAACAAAGGAGGTGTAATTTGTAATAATTGATAACGCTGATTGTTAAAAAAATGCCAGATATCATGTTGATTAATCCGCCCAATGGAATAATCCAGATTATCTCTGTACTTTGCACTATACTCAGAAAGTGAGGGCGTGGTTAAATCGTCCATTCCACCTTTTGTTATCGTGGGTGGAGATTGTGACGTTGTTTGCATCAATGTTGGCTCTATAATCAAGATGGTGACCCAGTCCATAATATCTTCTTCCTGTGTGAAAAGCAGCTTCTCCTTTGGCCCACAGCTCCTGAACTCTCTTGTAACGGCCCTGACGGAGGAGAAACTTCTGGATTTCTGATCTATTTTTTTATTTTTACAGCACAACAAACCACCACGACTGCACATGTGTCAGCGGCAGAAGAGCTGAGAGCGCCTTTAACGAGCAGATCAGAGAGACCACGTCGATTCTCACCACTTAACCTAACAAGAGAAGAGCAACCGCGGCCACAAATCACCGCATGTCCCCGTTCATTAGGGAATTAGGAGAATCTCGTTGGCCGAGTTTGTTATCTGCCCGACTGACTGACAGTGGGCAGCGTCTTCAGCAGAGTCCGGCTCGTCCTGCGATTGATGGGAAAGTCCATCTGAGTCCGATGATTCTCCTCAAGTAGATTAGGAGGAACCTGGTTTTATGGTAAGCGCAATAAAAGTGAACGTAAAGTGTCAGCTCGCTTGGTTTTTAAAGCTCCTCGCATCCTTCCACAACGTCGTTTTGTTGTTGTTTTTTTCCTGTTAGCGATTTTAAAAAAAACAAAAAAACAGCAGTACATCTGGTTTCAAATTTACAAAGTAGCCACAAAAAAACCAGAAGGTTCCTCCGCTGTGTTTTTATTGTCTGAATGCAAAGTGCACTGCAATGATGACTTTAGCAGCGAGAGGAGCTGGATGATGCTCACAGCTGAGGCTCGGGTTTCCACAGACGCTCAGGTGTCGTTTGTTTCCACAAACAAATCACAGCACACAGGTGGAGAAAAGGAGGAGGGAGGATACAAACGATGTGGCCGCGATGAAACCAAAGAAATCAAACAAAAAACAGGAAACATCCTGAACACCTGATTTTTGAATATGGAAATGACTAAAGGTCCGACTTCCTGTTACTGTGCGGCACTTCCGGTATCTGTTTCCATCACTGAGCAAAATCAAATCATCAAGGACTTTCCAGGACCAATTCCTTCAAATTCAAGGACTTTTCTTAGACTTTCCAGGACCAATTCCTTAAAATTGAAGTGTTTTTCTTAGACTTTCCAGGACCAATTCCTACTATTTAAGGTCGCGCTATATACAGATCACTGGAAAAGCAGGCGAGCCGCTGTGGCGACCCCTAGTGGAGGAGAAGCCAGAAGAAAAATACTACTGTAAATAACAATTTCTGAAAGTTTTGAATAAAATAAATTTTCTTTGTCTTTGACTCCATTTACATTAATGAATATATCATTCCCCTATTTCTAATAAACAGGTTTAAAACAGGGATGGAACGATACCACTTTTTGTGTCTGATACTGATGTCACAAACTTTACCGATATCAGTCATTTTAGAGTATTTATGAAGCAGTTAACGACTCATTTGTGCTGAGTCATTTCAAAGACAGGTGAACGAAGCATGAGACATACAGTCTTTTTGGATTGTATCGGATTGGACATTTTTATCTCTCTGATTCCCATCCCTCGTTTAAAATGAACCCTTTTTACGTGGATTTCTTAATTCTGCTTCAGTGAAACCATCCTCAGGTCAGAGGAAGACAAATGCAGCCGAAACACTTTCATCTTGAAGAAGAAAAGACAAAGACTCCAGCGTTCCGTGTTGCAGGACGTCAGAGACGATAATCTCCAGTGTAGCGTCGCTGTCCCGCGGCACCTTCTTCTTTTTCTCTTGGCGCTGAGTGAACACTGAGTGAACGCGGCCGCAGCAGCAGCAGCAGCAGCAGCAGCAGCAGCAGCATTGATTTTATCCTGTGACACTTCATCTAACCCTCGCTGATCTACGACCTCTATTTTCCACACTAATTTCTTCTTGATCAGAGGTGATAAATATCACATTGACATAACCAAGTTCTTTGTGCGCCGCATCGATGATGCACCGGTTTGTTTAACGCGACGCCGCCTGGAGCGACGCTGCTGCCGCCGCGACCGCAGCTGGCAGTTTGAGAAACGACCACGGTTGCGGCAGCCGTTTGAAAAATGTATTTCTGTCTGGAAAACGAGCGACACAAGGACAACACAAACACACAAACACACAAACACAAGGGAAGTTACTATTTTCTCAATTCAGCAGCAAAACTGAAAGAACGTAAATATTTTAAAATAATTCACATCATTTGTGACTGTAACACTGTAATGAAAGGGTTAGAATCATAAAACATTACATAACTTATTATATTTGTCTTTAAACTTGAAGATTCACTTGTCTTTCAGTTGTTATGGTTAAGGTAAGGGGAGTGTGTGTGTGTGTGTGTGTGTTCCCACTGAGCTGGGCACAGGGCCACAGGTGAGATCTCTCTAAATTACACACAAGCGATCATTAATTATAGACGACACTTTGGTCACAGAAACGATTTCATCTTTAAATGAGGTCTGAGGTCCACCACACATACGCGTGTGTGTGTGTGTGTGTGTGTGTGTGTGTGTGTGTGTGTGTGTGTGTGAGAGTCATTTAGAGCTCCGTCACCTGTGGCCCTTCATTCCCAGCTCGGCAGGAATCACTCTCTCTCACACACACACACACACACACACACACACACACGTATACATGCAAACACACACATTAATATGGGCGTGTGTGTGTGTGTGTGTGTGTGTGTGTGTGTGTGTGTGTGTGTGTGTGTAGGTGAATCCCGCGGCCCCACATCCAGCACACGCACCACAGCTTTGATGAACTCACTCATTATGCTAAAGAGCGCCACCATGCCTGGGCTTCCCTGCGCCTCCAGGAAAGGTTAACCCGGGATGGTTACGCAGCACAGCCGGAGCCCTGTGTGTGTGTGTGTGTGTGTGTGTGCTGACAGTGTTAGATGTCAAGAATAGATGTGTGTTTGCAGAGCAAATATCACGGCGGCGCTGCAGCGATGGACAAAACCAAAACATGCAGGTAAAAATACAGCTGCTGAAATTGACCAAAGTCATTTATGCCCTAATCGCACGGGATTAGGATTACCTGGGGATCTGTCGTCATATGTAATGACTGCGGAGGATATCTGTGATCTTAATCCATCACGACATTCAGTTCCACCTGCATTTATTTGGATTTTATGGAGTAATAAATGTTCACTGAGTGCAATCTCAGCTGACTCAGGGTGAAAGGCGGAGTCACACACCGGACAGATCGCCTGTCCAGAGGTTTTGAATTTTCGAGGTATTGCAAATGGTCTAGTTGTGACGGTGATGAGAAGCACGCACGAGCAAAGATATGTGTCCCAGTGTGAATCCACATGTCTGTGATGTGAAGGGATCTGGAGTTTTTCTTTCCTTCTCTTAGAAGGTCTTGAAAGTGTTCAGGGTGCAGGGTGAACCTGGAACCTGGCACTCGTAGACCAGCACAGAGACCACACTGAAGGCCAGGAGAAGACCAAGGACAATTATGAGACTCTGAACCAGTCAACAACCGCCCAAGCGCTCCAGGAGACGTTGACCCCAGAGTTGTTTGGCCGCTGGTGGATTGTCCAAACACTGACTGCGTTTACGTGTTGAACATTTTAAACTCGGAACGATGGCCTGTGCACCGACTTCGCATAACAACAAGCTTTGCTCACATCGCCCTCTGCAGGACGATGTAATGGTTACAGTCTGGATATTTGAATTTTGCATAAACCCCGTGAAATAATAATGGTGTTTATCAACTTTTTAAAACAGATTTTCACAGGAGTACCTGCTGATTGGAGTCTCGACTAATAGCACATCTTTTTGTTTTTTTTTAGAACAACGGGACAATCCAACGATTCCATTTTCCAATTTTCTTTCCACACTTGTGTAACAAAAAAAAGACGAGGTCTTGATATTTGAGTGTCCATCTTCCTCTAATCACGTAATAACACACTTGGCAATTTTAATTGTGATTTAGTGACCAATTACCAGTCAAGAATGACACGGCTAATTAACCATCAGACCTAAATCACGGACGCTCCAGTGTGCCGGGGGTGGGTGTGTGTGTGTGTGTGTGTGTCTCCCCCCTCATGATTCAGTCACTGCTGTGTGACATTCATTAACCCTGCGTCCTCACTCGTTCTCTGTGCTGTGTTTGATCACTGAGAGGCGTCTGTGCTGCTGCTGCTGCTGCTGCTGCTGCTGCTGTAAAAACTCTACAATCACAATTCATGATTCAGGAGAAAAGAAGCTCATTGTTAATGATCTTTTTTTCTGGTAATCAGGTGACAGGATATGATGTAATTCTCATCCTTATTATAAAAACAAAAGTGTAAATAATTAAATAAAATGTGTTTTGTGGGTGGCTCAAATTTAGCTTAGGGCCTCGTAAAGTCTTAGAGCGGCCCTGAGACTTGAGAGTGTTTGCCTGGTTTAGGGCAAAGTCCGTCCCTGAAAACCTACAGAGCTACAGACCATCAAATTCTTTTTGACTTTTCAAAGACTTTCCAGGACCAATTCCCTCTAATTCAAGGACCTGATTTTGTTGCGTATTGGTTTTACACACAAAAACACAAGAGTGGTGTTTAGAGATGTTTTTTTTGTTTTTTTTAGATCTTACCAAAAACAGCCACGGGTTCCGTGTGGATGAAAACCTGATACGACACAAAACTTTTGCAGATTCCGAGTCTGCGGCGGTCACAGAAAAGTTTTCCCTTCTCTCTCTCGTTCTGTTCTATACTTGTTTCCTCGTCCCCGTGAAGTCAGAGATTAGTGTGTAATTACAAGGATCAGCGAGAACAAATAAATAAATAAAACAGTATGGTATTTTAACGAGGAGATGGAGGAGAGCTGAGCCCTCGTCACGGACCCGACTGATTGTCTGCTTTTAATCCTCGACCTCATTATCACCTCCAGGTCCGGCAGTGATAGTAAATGAATCTATCTGCCGAGTGTCAAATCTTCACACCTTCACCCTGGTAATCACCGCGAGGTGCAAATGCAGAAGACGGATAGAGAAGGAGAAAGAGAAGGAGGGAGGAGGAGGAGTGTGACCCCCACATTTCATCAACAAACCCCCCCCTCCCCCTCTCACGTCATAATTAACATAAAGCTACATGATGTTGTGCGGTTGATAATTAAAGCTGATTAAATATTTAAATTCTTTAAGGTCAAACACTGAGGAAATGTATAGATTTAATGTGTGTGAAACATACGGAGTCATCTCTGCTGTCACAGTAAAAACCTCATCGTTCAATATTTGACATTTGGTTCATTTTGTCCATTCAATTTGACCTTGAAAGATGAAGGACAGATGTTTAAACTGATGTTTAAATGTAAAAAATACATCACATTCAAGCATAAAACATATTTTTACATAAAGGACAGACTATTTTAGTTGTTTATGAGAATACTGCACACTAACAGTGGAAGAGTGAGTTCAAGGGATGTCTATTTAGGGCAGTTTTCAAAAACTTTCAAGGGCCTTGAATTTTTTTTCCAAATTCACAAACTTTCAATGACTCATGTCTATTTAGGGCAGTTTTCAAAAACTTTCAAGGGCCTTGAATTGTTTTCCAAATTCACAAACTTTCAATGACTCATGTCTATTTAGGGCAGTGTTCAAAAACTTTCAAGGGCCTTGAAACAGTTCTGTGATGTAGAATATTTGACTTTTTGTCTCTTTTGTGATATTTTTCATGCTCATGTCGCAGCAGATGCCGATATATTTTCTTCCTTGTGAAAAATAAATAAACAAAAAGATCTATACCTGTAGGGGGCGCTAGCATTGAAGTCAAGGAGGTTTTAGTCATATCCAGGGATCTTTGTGTGTTTTTACCGATATCCCATAATACATGTTAACATGAATATCGGTTAATCGGCCGATTTTTCTATATTGTACTTTCACACAAGTGGAAATGCTTTATCTTCACTGTCTTTGCTGCTGTGATAACGTAAATGTCCCCACTGAGGGACAAATACAGGACTACCGTATCTTATCTTATCTTAAAACAAGACGTGTAACTGTCGGAAATATAAAAACACTTTGCCTCCAGTGTCTCCAGTTTAAGGCCCTTCAAGAAAAAAAGGTAAAAAAAACTCTGACTCAGTGATAAGTTTGCGATATGGACTCCAAATGTCTTTGGACAAATCCAACCAAATCTCTGCTACCTTTGAGGAACTATAGCCATGCATTATTGAAGTGTGTAATAGAGAGAGATCCTAAAGCCATTCTGCCTCCTGAATTATTGAGTGGATTCAAATAACACACGGAATCATTTTCTTAAAATATCTCAATCATTTTTCACTAAAGGTTTCTTTTAAAAAAGAGAATCTGAGTCAAAGAAATAAACAAGCAAATGACGGGGGGTCGGCTGCCATGTTGGAGGGAATTTGACATCAAATACAAGGACTTTCCAGGACCAATTCCCTCAAATTCAAGGACTAGAATGTGCTGATACAGCTTAGGATGGGACCTAAATATCTACTAAAAACCTTCATGCCCCATGGCTATTTAGGGTGGTTTTCAAAGACTTTCAAGGGCCTTGAAAAAAATATTCAAATTCACAAACTTTAATGACCCATGGCTATTTAGGGCTGTTTTCAAAGACTTTTTCTTTCAAATTCAGAAACTTTAATGACCCTTGAACATTTTGGAAAACCGCCCTAAATAGACATGGGTCATTGAAAGTTTGAGAATTTGAAAAAAAAAAAAAAATCAAGGCCCTTGAAAGTTTTTGAAAACCACCAATTAGCACTGAAAAAATTAACTGCACCAATGCTGGTTTTAGGTTTTTGTAGTTCACTGTGTACTTTAAATCTATGGAGATCTGGTCCTTATACTGCCCCCTGGTGTTTTAACTGCAGCCTCACATCCAGAGAAATGCTTACACATCACAATAAAACAAACAAGATGTTTAAGTGAATTGGCGCCGGAGTCTGTAACAACGCTGATTCACTGCTTCCCTGGTTCGGCAGGAAGCGTGTCCATAAGTTTGTCAAATAAAACAAAGGTTTTATGAATGTCAGTGGGTCTTAAAACACAGTGAGACGTTACATACGCGCACTTTTACATCATGTAAGAAGCATAAAAAGGCAAGTTTACCCTTAACTGCCGACCAGGAAGCTGTAAATCTGGACAAGAAGTCTCTATAAATCTCTATATCTGTTGAAATCTGTTATCTGTCGTTCACGTCGCTACGTCTCCTACGCCGTTGACGTGGCAATAAAAATCCTTTTTTCCTTTTCCTTTCCTGACTTTGGGTGTGTTTTCTAGCAGTGATCCACCTGTGTCCGCCTCAGGATGTTCTCCTGTTAACGTGTCCCTGACTGTGTCATCATCCTGTCATCACAACATCCATCCAACAGCTTCACTCTGTATGAAAACAGACGCTGAAAAACACTGAAGTCACAAAATAACACGATGAGGACATGAGCCACCCACAAGAAACATTTTCAGATATATATTCCCAGCTGAGACATCTTTTTCTGAGCGAAACTTACATTTCTATGTCACTCACTCTCTCACACCAAACTCCATAGAGAAAATCAGTGATTTTGGCTCACGGGGACACAGGAGCTGCTGGTCTACTGCTGCCTCATGTGCTCACTTTGAATCACTAAGGTCAATCTGAACAAAGGATTTCAAACTCCGACTTTTACAAAATAACATAATTGAAGATCAACAACTCCTGTGTGCTGTGACGTAGGAAGTAACAAACTTCAGTTTCCTGTAGGAAAGGTCTGTATTTTGTAAAAAGTAAATTTAAGTAGATTTTTAGAACTATAAGTAAATTATAAGTAGATTTTGAAACCTGAAGTAGTATTTTTAAGTCTTTTTAACTTTGATCTACAGTTGGCTTTGGCGATGCTTGTGTCGGACGTCGCGCTCATGACTGTTCAGCTACGACACTCTCAGTCTGTTGACTTCACATTGTAGTATCAGCACTGACGTCACTGATGGAAAATAAAAGTAAATACGTGACACAATCAGACTTAAAAAAGCCTGCACCGTCCCTTTAAATGATCCCCTTCACCTCTCTGTGGACCTTGTCCTGCGCTGTATCTGTGTGAGCAGCAGACGGACAGTTGAAGTCCGGGGTAAAATATGATAATGAGTACAAATGGGATTATTAGGAGGCTGTGTGTCATCACTCTGACTGATCCATGATGTCAAACTGGCCAAGCAAATTCAATTACAGCGCACAATTACTCCACGACTCTAGTGGAGACGTATAGGAGGACGTTAAATATTGATGGAAACATAGATGCCACATACAGTACTGAACATGTGAGGTCATCATCACAATCACGCTCAATATGAGGCGTGTGTGTTCGTCACGCTGAACAAAAATCCTGATTAAATATAAACTGTAAAGATAAAAATGATATTTAAAAAAAAATAAATAAATAGAATGATGATGTTCTGGTTGCAGTACTGTCGGCGGCCACCAGGACAAACGAAAACAGACAGAAACGTACCTGCTGTTAAACTTCTCAGGATGTTTCTCCCTCATGACGTGGAAACGATGTGCAATGGAGGCGTCCTGAAAACGACAAATACAAGACGTCAGAAGACGCTCAAGGACACACATACACGGGCAGAGCCAGGAATTGAACCCACAACCTTCCAGTTAAAAGACAACTCACCCTACCACTGAGCCACCATGGCTCAATCCTAACTACTCACGTTTTTAATACTTTCAAATTCTAAAACTGAAGTACAGTTTATATCAGAGTGACTTTTGATACTAAAGTACAGTAATTGTCTTATACCTTAAGTACTTTTACTTAAGTAATATTATAAAAAAGTCATTTTCTGCTCACACACTTGTACTTTTACTCAAGTATCACCTTTAAGGTACTTTACACACAGACTGGTCACATGACTCATGCGGATTATTATTAGTCGCTTCAGCTCTGAGCGGAATTGGTGGGAATGCTACACCCAGGTCATGCCCAGGCCACGCCCCCTCCCTCCCTCAGCCCACTTTTTTGGCATTTTAGATAGTTTAGTTACCCTTTAAAAATGTATCTACAAACTTAAACTAAAGGTTTTTTTAGCCACAGCTTAATTTTATATCAGAACACACTTAGGTACAGTAAATGTCAAAAAAAAATACCAAAGTCATTTTCTGCTCATATTCTTGTACTTTTACTCGAGTATCAACTTTAAGGTTTATACTTTACATTATACTACTGTGTGTGTGTGTGTGTGTGTGTGTGTGTGTGTGTGTGTTGGGGGCGGGGCATCAGGGTTTGAGGGCTGGATGGAGACGTACTTATATTGACAGAAAAGTCTGATGAACAGCACGTCGTCTCCACACGGGCTAATTAATTAAACGCACTGTGAGTAATCACAGCTCCAGACTTTACCTACAGGAAGCTGCCGACGCCGTGGCAACCAAGTTGTTTTCTCTCTCTCCCTCTCTGATTTTGTGTGTGTGTGTGTGTGTGTGTGTGACCCGAGGCATTAAAGTACAGCCACGTCGGAGCTGCTGGTGTTAAAGCTGATACAGCCCATGTTACACATGCTGGTGCGTGGTGAGACTGACGGAGACACTTCACCAGTATTTTAACACCATCTCAGTTATCTCAGACTGTTATCTCTAGTCTTAGAGCGTGAACTCGTACAATCAGGTTTAAATATAGTAAAAGAAAATCCATATGATTAAAAGGTTACAGTCGTTAAAGCCACGGTACGCTGCTTCTTAAAGAGCAGGGGGCGTCTGTCAGTGCCCGATCAGTACCCGGAAGCACTTTAAATAGAACTTTATTGACTAAATTCAACACACAATTTTGTTTCTTTGAGAAAAAAACAATAGAAAAACGTACAAATAGGCCAAAATGGGTGGATGGATTTTTTTCTAAAGGCTAACGGACAAAATGTGAATTACGTGATTTTGCCAATAATAAAATCAAGTGAATTAATTGTCAAACGAACCAGTGAAAGACAGAATTTCAAAGTGAAAGTGTTTTGATATGATGTATACTTTACAATAAGATGTATATGACACAAAATAAATAAATAAAAAGATATATAAAAACAACTACTAATAATAATATAAAAACACTAAAAATCATTTAATGTTTCATGTACTTAGTGTTGCAATGATTATTTGATTATTAAATCAATGACTAAATTAATCGTCAACTATTTTGATTATCCATTATTTGGTTTTAGAGTTTTTTTTTTACTAGAATTGGAAGAAGTTTTCAGCTATTTCAGCTTCTTAAATAAGAATATTTTCTGGTTTCCTGTCTCCATTTCACAAAGAAATTATTAAAACTGAATCATTTTGGTTTGTGGACAAAAACAAGACATTGGAGAACATCATTATTTCCAGCTTTGACAAACACTGATCAGCGTTTTCTGAACCAAACAAGAACTCGATTAATCGCGAAAATAATCAACAGATTAAACAATTATGAAAACAATCGTTAGTTGCCGCTCTAAATGTAATTTAATAACGCGATAATAACAACAGCCACACGTCCTGTTATTAATATAATAAAAATAACAAACATATTTGAGTATTATATTCAGTCTTTATTCTTTAGCAGTGCTGGATCACAGCGCACAAATAATATTATTTATATCTGAATCGCCTGTGTGTTCTGTCATAAATAGTAAAATGAAGCATTAGGTCAAACTTTATAAGTTTCTACTTATTATTATCACTTTTTTAGCTTCCATAAAACAATAAAAACGACACTTAAACACCATATTTTAGTCTACGATTCACTAAATAACTTGAATTTACCCAACTCTTTAATGTATGCAGACAATTAGTAAGTGTTGACACTAAAAAAGAAAATCGTGGACAAACACTTGTCGTCCAGCTCTGGAAACATCTCACAAAAGAGTTTTGGGCGAAAAGTTGATGTGAACTTTTTCCCTGTTTTTTTGTTGTTGCTGCTGCTGCTGCTGCTGCTGCTGCTGCTTTCCACTGAAGCACTGAATCTGTTTTGACCGACTCCATTTTGAGTGGCACCACTGAAACAGCACCTACAGGGACGACCCCCTGCTAACTCTCTGTACACACATTTAGGAGGAGCCAAAAAGGCAGAGGGAAAAATCAATGGAGCTTCTCTTGATGTCTCTTCAAGACGCTGTAAGCCGAAGACCAAAAGGATTCTTCCACGCTCCCCACAGACTCGCCTCGCGCTTCCACCGCGAGCCGCGGTGAAAAAGGTGAGATGATGGATGTTTGTGAGAGAGCGAGTGTAACTTGATTTTCTTACAAACACGACAATAGCTGCAAACACCAGAGCAAAAAGCGAGAGGAGGTTGTCTCCCCTTTGGTTTGGAGTCTATAATCCGAGACGTGTACAAGGAGCTTCTGTGGCTTTGCAACAGTAAACAAGGATTTCAAGCAGCACAGAGTGGAAGCAGCACTTTGTTATTCTGCACTTGACGCTGTGTTTGTATGATTTCAGTGGTAAAAAAAACACCTGTCATGTGCTCAAAAAATCGCAGGTTTCTTCTCTTATACTTTAATTTGACTCAGAATTGTTTGGCTTTAAGAATAAACGGTATTCATTTCATTGTCCAGCAGCTCCTGTGTCCCCATGAGCTAAAAACGCGGAGAAAAGTTAAACATCTGTTTAATGAAAAGATGAAGTGGTCACATTATTAGTGTTTTCATGTTTATGGTATCTTAAGAATATGTTTGCTGCTTCACTTCATTGATAAACAAACTTTTTTTTATTTTACAGTTTCTTTCACTTTGTAAAACCACTCACTCTCCTGCACCAATGCCCATAAAGAAAATCAAAAGGGACACAGTTGTTGATTCATTGCTGCCTCCAATCAACAAGTTCAAATGTGTTATAACTTTATTTAATTTTTTTTCTACTACTCTATTCGTACTTTTTGACCTCTGACCTTTTTGCTGCTCCAAAAGGGGATTTCCCTGACCAATAAAGTGTCATCTAATCTGCTCTAATCTGGTGATGAACACAGAATTAACCAGCGACACCAACACGTGTCGTACCAATCTACATTTTGAGGGCTTGACCCCCCCGTCGTGGGCCAGTCTCTCTCTCTCTCTCGCTCTCTCGCTCTCTCCCCTGTAGCTGCCCTCAAATAATTACCAATGCAAAAATCTGGCACCAGAATTAATCCAGGACGTGTGTAATGTCCTCTCATAGCTCAAAGTTTAGTCCAATTATGAGCGAGGCCCCAGCGGTTTGATGTGCCTTTCACTCCGGGGGGGGGGGGAGAGTAATGGCTTTGACAGGAGTGTCGGGGTCATTAGGGCGACTGACTGACTGCATTATGGTAGTGGAGCGCGTCTCAGTGATTAGCTCTGTCTCTCACCCCTGGCCCCTGATTGAGATCATTACACTTCACGTCACTTCCACATCCTCCTCCAGGGACGGAACCATCAATTCCCCGCGGGAGAAGAAGCCGTGGCAGATGCTTAGGTCGGAGGGATATTCAAAGAGGGGGACAATTACCTGGCCAATGGGATTGAAATTACTTGCGGAAAAGTTATTTTTACACTAAATATGTCTGTTTGACTGTGGAGGAAAGAGACAGGTGAGATGGGAGGAAAACCTCGGGACACAATCTGCATAATCTCTGAGGTAATTATGAGCTTGACTTGTCACATTCAACAGAAAGAAACAGAAAATAAGAATAACAATAATCATATTAATGAGAATGAAATATGATATCACACTTGAATCCTGAGAGAGCTCAGCGTCGTCATAATCCTCCCTCAAACAACTTCATTTGTCATAATCATATCTGCTGGCTGATAATCCCGCTTACAGCAGAAACAACATGAGGGTGAAATGACTTCATGAAGCCGTCAGGACAAAGATGCTTTTCCTTTTGATTCAGTTTGATGCAGCCAAGAGAAATCATTCACGCAGAAAACATCACTGTACTGGACTATATACTATAATATAGGAGTGAGCTATCAGCTATTAGTGAGCTATCAGAGACTTACGCAGGCAAATATGTGATAAAATGGTGGATAAAATATGTTTTCCAGACATGTCAGTACGTCATACAATCCTCATACAATTGTCATACAATCCTCATACAATCGCCATACAATCCTCATGCAATCGTCTACAACCACCAGACAATCCTCATACAATCCTCATACAATCGTCATGCAATCGTCATACAACCACCATACAATCCTCATACAACCGCCATGCAATCGTCTACAACCACCATACAATCGTCATGCAACCACCATACAACCACCATACAATCGTAATGCAATCCTCATACAATCCTCATACAACCACCATACAATCGTCATACAACCACCATACAATCGTCATGCAATCGTCATACAACCACCATACAATCCTCATACAATCGTCATACAGTCCTCATACAACCACCATACAATCGTCATACAACCGTCATGCAATCGTCATACAATCCTCATACAACCGCCATACAATCGTCATACAATCGTAATGCAATCCTCATACAATCGTCATGCAATCGTCATACAACCACCATACAATCCTCATACAATCGAATTTTTCGTAGAGAATTTACGTAGAGCTGAACTTTTACACTTTTGAATACACGTGTTATTTTTAATCACTGTTAACTGGTACATTTTATTTTGTTTAAATTTTTTGTGGATAGCATTTGTTTCTTATGCAATATTCTTATGTTGGATGGTTAAAATTAAGGACATCGATTATACCAGTTAAGTTCTTGTTCAGTTAAAAAAACCGAGGGTTCTTCTTCAATATCAAACAGCATCTGTCCAAAAAAGGGGAGAAAAGCTCAGTGGTTCATTGTTCGTATTTGTATCGTAAATAAAGAAGCGATGTCAAAGCCACTTAAACGCCAATTCCACTGAATCTAGATGAAACGTGTTTGAATGACAGGATGAGGTAACTTGACATTTATCGCGTGGAAATAGTGGAGATTTATTTGAGCTCCTTCCTCCTCGTACACGTCGACATATGTTGAGCATCATATGGTCTTGATTGTAACCCTCTGTCACAATGCTAACAAGGCCCCCGTCATGTCATATCCTCCGACATCATCATTAGAGGCCCTGGGCTCGAGGTGTTATTCAACTAACATTTGTGAGGCCATGCATCACTTATGTCCCTGTGTACAGCAAAGCCACCACTGCACACCCGCGTCTCCCTCCTCCTCCTCCTCCTCTGCCACCTGCAAATGTCAATTACCATATTTCCCCCTGACATTTGCCAGTAATGGCTCACATGAGCTCTGTAAAATCAGTGTCATTACGGTGGAGATGGACAGGAGCGGCGCCAAACACAAACGAGGCCGCTTTATTGATCAGACGGTTGCGGTTGGAGCACATCTCAATAAAGGCCTAAACTCAATGTGATCACAACAAATAAAGTGACTGATTAGGCCGTCACTGCAGGATACTCACTCTGTGTTTCTTTATTTTTTTATTTTATTTTAATGCAACGTTTAATAACACACTCAGGAATGGTTTGCTGTTTCGCTCTGCAGCGCCTCCTGTCTTTAAGGCCTGTACAAGCAACAGAGACTCTTTGTCACCACTGAATCAGCGCACATTTTGTGTGAAAGGATTATAAAAGGCTAGTGTTTCAAAAGGCTCACTCTCCCACACCAAAGTCCAGAGAGAAAACAAGCGTTTCTAGATCACAGGGCCTCAGGAGCTGCTGGTCTACTGCGGCCTCGTTTGGTCAAATGTCCACCACTTATTTAAAACCCGAGCACCAATTTTGAACTCACTGATGGAGGCAGCAGGGCATCAACACCCCTGTGACGCTGTGACATAAAATCGCTGATTTTATCTATGGGATTTGGTGTGGGAGAGTGAGATTCTGATTTTATTCGACGAGCCTTTTAGTAAGTGACTAAAATGTGTTTTTCCTGGTGTCTCCACTGGCAGCCATGTTTTTACCACACTTTCCAAAAAAAAAAAGTACTATCCCTTTAATATCGTCATCAAATGTTGAATTTCTTGGTGTTTTTTTTCAGTTTGACATCATTTTAATCTTGTTCTGCGAGGGAAAAGTGAATTTAATTTATTGTTACGATGACTGCTGCTATGCTGAGAGTTTTTTTTCTTTTGATTTGTTTACTTGTACTTTTATATTATTAAAATGAAAACAAATAAAACAAATAAAACCAGTCTAGGTGCCAACCAAACACATATTATAACACATGGATGTAGAAGACAACGTGGAAGTAGAAATATAATGAAAAGCCAGAGTATAACATAAACAGTAGCATATTAAATACATACATATTTAAATATTAAATATACTCTAACGTTTGGGCCAAGTGAATCCCTTTTAACGGGCCAAATTTGTCCCCTGGGCCCCACATTGAGCACCCATGTTGTAACAGTGGGTTTGTGATTTAGAGAGAATAGAGTGATAATTATTATTCAGCTGCGACTCACCACTCCGATGGAGAAGTAGTTGTTGATGATGCTGTAAGGCACCAGGTCTCCTCGCTCCTCCTTGTCTGTGGGCGTGACGTTGATCTTCCAGCGATCCAGCAGCACCTCCACGCTGTGCTCGATGTCGCGCAGGATCTTCAGCAGACTCTCGCCCTCGTAGCCTCCACAGGAAAAAGTTACCACAGAGTTAATTCACTGATTTATGTGAGTGATTTTTAGCCGATTACTTTTCTTTTCTTATTTCCTTTCACAATTGTATGTAATGTTTAATTTAAGGTGCTGATGTTTATAAAATAGAGCCTTTTCTGACAGGAAAGTTTGTAAACCACTCACTCTCTCACACCAAGGTCCATAGAGAATATCAGTGATCTTAGCTCACAGGGACACAGGAGCTGCTGATCCTCTGCTGCCTCGTGTGGTCACTTTGTGTCCCTGAGGTCAATCTGAACAAAGGATTTGAGACACCAAA
This sequence comes from Solea solea, assembly GCF_958295425.1. Taxonomy (NCBI): domain Eukaryota; kingdom Metazoa; phylum Chordata; class Actinopteri; order Pleuronectiformes; family Soleidae; genus Solea; species Solea solea. The sequence continues at coordinate 26,744,778 of NC_081146.1, forward strand.
GCCACAAAATAACATATTTGAACTCAGTGATGGATGCAGCAGTGGATCAACAACTCCTGTGTGTGGGATGTAAAATCGCTGATTTTCTCTCTGTTTTTTAAGTAAAAATAATGATAAACTGAATATTAAAACAGATGAAACTAGTTGTCAAATAAATAAAATGTGTCATTTGTAATGATTGACTAATAAATAAATAATAATCGTGGCCTAATTAATCAGCCCAACTGATAAATCGAGCTTCAAATGCTATTGTCCACTCAAGAAGCTTTTTTTAACTTCAGTTACCACTCACTCTCCTGCACCAAAGACCATTGAGGAAATCAGTGATTTTACGTCACAGCAAACAGGATATGTTGATCCACTGCTGCCTCCAATCAGAAGATGAAAAGTGTTATTTTTATATTTTATATTATTATTATTATTATTTTATATTATATTTAGCTCCTGTGTCCCTGCGAGCTAAAATCACTGATTTTTTCAAAGACAGCGAGCAGTTGAAAAACTGTTTAGTGGCAAACATATTAGTAAGCTATCATAGACTTGGCAGGCACATATTTTATGAGGTGAACCTTTTGTTGAGTGGCTAAAATTAGAGCTGCAACTAACGATTATTTTCATAATTGATTAATCTGTCGATTATTTTCTCAATTAATTGGTCCATAAAATGTCAGAAAACCTTAAAAAATGTCGATCGGTGTTCGTCAAACCTGGAAATGATGATGTTCTCAAATGTCTTGTTTTGTCCACAAACCAAAATGATTCACTTTTAATGATTTCTTTGTTATCCAGAGCAAAGAAATGAAGAAAATATTCACATTTAAGAAGCTTAAAAGATCGGAAATCTTGTTTTAATCATGAAAAAAGCTTCAAACCGATTAATCGATTATCAAAATAGTTGTCGATTAATTTAGTAATGGATTAATAATCGATTCATCGATTAATTGTTTTAGCTCTAGCAAAAATCTGTTATTTTTCGGGACAATGTGTCAGTCCATCACACAATCCCACGTGACTATTAAAATGAACTATTTTCTCTATGGACTTTGGTGTGTGGGAGAGTTAGTGGTTTACAAATGAGTAGAATCACCTAGTCTACCTTTAATCAGATTCAACACAAGAAATGCACTGAAACATTTGCAGCAGCTGCTAATTCCCTCTGCCTGCCTTTAAACCACACGTAAAAGCTAACTATAATGTAATAAGGTTAACCGAGGGCCACATATTTCAGTCAGTACCTCCTCCCCATCGCAGACACCTGGCCAGATCGTTGCCTGTGCCCAGAGGAAGAATACACACGGGCGGGTTCCTGTCCAGGTTGGCTTTATCTGCGGCGACAATAACAACAACGGGACAAAATATCACGACACGGCGCGAGACGCACAAAACAAAGCAGCAAATCCATTTTGCAGGGGCCACTTATAAAAAACTACAAGTCAATATGAACGTCCAGTAGTACATTCTATTTCAAGAGACACATCCCCCCCCCCCCCCCCCACACACACACACACACACAGTTATTACCTCTCTTGTTCTGATTGATAAAAAATTGAGGCAATTTATGAGAACCCAAAGAAGTAGCACGTCTTCAGGAGTAGGGAGCGTGCCAGGTGATTCTTTTTTTTTCTCCTTCTCAAATGACGACTAATATGTTGTTTTTCCAACTCTCTTAATCATCCCATTTTACCTCCCCTGAATACGCCAGACTCGGGACGTAATGAAAGTGTTTACAGACGGCGAAGTAAGCTTTACCATTTCAGGCCGGACTACAAGAGTGCGGGCGTCTCTGAAAACTAATAAAAACAAAGGCAATTTCGTGATGCTCAGAGACCAAAAATAAAAAAGGAAAAGGAAATAGAGTCTTTACATTCTAACGTGTTGTACATTATCAGACGCTGAAGACGGTATTTTTTTTAATTTGGTCTCAAAATAATAACTAATAACTAGGACTGCACACGGTCAAATGACTTCGCTCATTTACGTAGGCTGGAAATCGCCAAAATGGACGCCAAGATTCCAAATGGCCGACTTCCTGTTGAGTTGAGGCTATGGTTACTGTCGACTTTTTTGTTTGTCTTAGTCAATAACATCTTAATAACATCGCCAAGTATCGGGAAATTCGACAAAAACTCAATTTTGGCTCAGTTTTCACCTTATGGGGGCGTTATAGAGCCTTTGTACAACGCACAGATCCAGGAACTATGACAATGTCGCATTTCCGCCAGACCTGACCTCCATGCAAAGTTTCAAAAGTTTTTATGCACGATGACATCCTTAAAAACAACCGCAAAGAAGGATAAGGATAAATTCCTACCTATGAAATCCAGGATCCAGCCCACAGTGCCGTCGCCTCCACACGCCAACACTCTGAAATCAGGAACATCTCTGAAGAAGTTCAACCTGCAACACACACAGCTGCTCTTTTACTTCATATTCTACTGTGTCATTTACCTGAACATGGTTTTTACACTTTTTTTGTGTTTTATTTTGATGTTTAACTTATTTAGGTTAGGTTAGGTTTTTTTCATCGCAAATGCGATAAATAACTGTGATAAATCAACTTAAGACTGAGAGCGTAGGCAAATTTATTTGAGTTTTCATATATGTATAACAATATTATATATATATATAATATTTAACAATGAGACCAAAGAAAATCTTTCCGTCAAGTTACATCCAAGTTAAGTTCAATTAAACCTAACCCAAACCCAATGTGAGACACAATATGAGCTTTATTTCTATATATATTGTATATATATATATATATATATATATTTATATATATTGTGTTACCAACTGAAATATTTAGTTTTTGTATTGGTGATTTTATATTTTTCAAATTTTGACTAAAACAGCTTTTTTCTGTCTGGAAACTAAATAAACTGAAACCACACCAAACTCCATCGCAGCACACAGGAGTTGTTGATCCACTGCTGCCTTCATCACTAAGTTCAAAAGTGTGATTCTGCAATTTCGCTGTTTGAAATTCCTCATTCAGATTTACCTCAGTGACACAAACTGACCACACGAGGCAGCAGACACGCAGCTCCTGTGTGCGGGTGAGGCTAAAATCACTGATTTTCTCCATGGACTTTGGTGTGGGAGAGCGAGTGGTTTCCAGACAGAAAAGGGCAAACATATGTGTAGCATATCATAGACTTAAGCAGGTGTTGATTATATTATGTGAGACTTTTGCTAAGTGGCTCATATCCGTTTTTGCCACACAATAACCCCCCCACCCCCACCCCCCCAACTGTAACATCGCTGTGCTTCACTGCAAACCCCCTCTAATCCCACAAAGTAACACATGTCGGTCTGACAATTATTCATCCAGGGAGCTCGGCTGCCTGTTCCAGGGTTAATTGGATCATGACAGGCAATGTTCAGGCCAACTTCTTCCGTTCCTTCACAATAACAGAGCCACTAACTGAATGAGCCGGCCTCCCGGCCTCGTATGGCGGGTAAATGATTCGCTTAATTACTCTGCGACTGGGACCACAAACCACATTAGAGTCAAAACAGGCAGCCACTAACATGAAAGGCAACTTTGGAGATATTTAAATACCAAGAAACAAACACTTAATTTGCTGTAATCACGTTAGCGCAGCGGCTAATTGACAGCAGTGCGTGCGGCTGCAGTGTCCGACGGTGACCGTTCACCTCGCTAATGTGCGCTGCCGTGTGTGTGTGTGTGTGTCACCGAATATTAACGAGGTTACAGTGGGGCGAGGTCACGTTCTCAACTCTGGGGAGGAGCCACACACACACACAGACTAAATAGTGGTGGCGGAGGGAGACAAAGTTAATACGAGCAATCTAATGTTAACTAACTAACCGAGAAAAACACCACAAACATCGCAAAAAGTGTCTTAACACGCTAACATCTGCCAACTCATCTGAACCTTTCAATTAGTAGAGGGAGTTAAGTTAGCATCGGGCTAACATCTTCTAGCAGCAGCAGTGTTTTTTTTTCATTGTTATTGCTGCAAACGTCTTAGAGTAATGATAAAAGCATCATTTCAATAAGCAATAGGAGTAATGTTAGCATCAGGCTAACATCTAGTAGAATTTCTCTTTTCTGCTGAGTCATTGTCCTCTAAAAGTGACTGTAAATTCAGGGCGTGGCTGTTGAAAACGCTCAAAAAGTGTCACTTGCTTCTATGCTAATAACTTTGTTCGATGCTAATAACTGTGCTACATTAGCGTGCTGTGCTGCTAAAGTGCTACAGTTTAATTTTTTAGTATGTGTGGAATTTGTTTTCTAATGAAAATGACGGACTTACAAAATCAAAAACTTCGACTTCAACGAGTGTAAATTCTGTCTCTAACTTCCCACAGTGGGGAAATTTACAATTTCACAGCAGCAAAGTAAACAGTAAAGATAAAAGTGAAAAATTAAAAACATGCATTTCCACATATGTGAAAGTATAATGTAGAGAAAATATTAATAATAAGTCTATAAAAAGGTAAAATAGATTGTACATATATAGACGTATGGGCTTGAAATTTACAGTATTAGGAGGATTGAACATGAGATATTGTAGATGTTATGTGAAATAACAGTATATTGTACAGTTTTGACGTGTGTTCTTGCACATTTTTAACACATTACAAGTAAATCCTGGCCTTTTTGTAGAGGGTATACCAAACTAAAAGGTCAGTCCCCCCCACAAAAAAAACTTTGGAGCAACGTGATTTGCAACACTATGCCAGGTGAAAACTTGTGCCGTTTTTGCTTGTGCATCCTGCATGTGCCGCTGTGTATTTATTTATTTTTATAAAGGCACATAAGATTTCTGTTTTCACTTCTAATCAAAGGCAAACAACGAGGCGGCACGGCGGCCGGCGGCGAGGCATTCCCGGACGCAAACGGCAAAGAGAAGGAGCGCCGCGCATGTAAATGATCCATCAACTCTCCTAATCACAGACGTGAACTGTAGGAGATCCTGCTGCTACCTGCAACCTACAGCCCACACCGTGAGCTGCTGGTCTGTATGCACGATCACATGTGTCTATAGCTGGAGTCTCAGCCCTCGTCTGTGGCAGCGGCTCCACGTTCACGTACAGAATTATGCATATACTGCGGTTCTTTATCAGGGAACTCACCTCATTTGTGTTTGCTCTGTGTGAGGGAAGTGGCTTTAATGCTACACGCCGCTCATGCATGTGATGGTGGATATTATACTGTACGTGAGCAACAACAGAAAAACAGTCAAAAAAAGAACCATCGGTAACCAATACGGTTTAAAAAAAAAAAAAAAAGGATGAATCCAGACTCTGTCCGTCTGTCAATCTGAATTAATTCCTTCCTTCTGTCCTCTATAAATATTAAAAGAGTTACATATCGCGTTAATATGACACTAAAGAAGTTAAATTTAGTCATGGTTAGTGATAAAGTATCACTGAAGAGATTCATTTAGTTAAAATAAATGTCAAATTTGGCATGAACGTAACACCAAAAAGTTAAATTTAGTCAAATTTAGAGTTAAAATAAATCAACAATTTGGTATGAATGTGACACCAAAAAGTTAAATGTAGTGTTAAAGCATCATATATTGTTAGTTAGTATTGCTAGTGTTACAAAAACATGTTTTGGAATTGGTTGAATTAAGAGATAAAATAACACAAACATTAAAAGTTAATTCAGTAAAAGACCTGAATCCGGAGTAACTCTAAAAGTTAAATTGAGTTTAGGGTTAAAGTCATACTTAAATAGTTGCATTTAACTAAATTTAGAGATAATGTAACACTAAAAGACAACATTTAGTGTTAAAGTGACACTAATAGAGTTAATATTACATGTTAATATCTACTTGGTAAATAACTAAATCTCCACAGTGTGAGCTACATACCCTGGCATGGGTCCGTTTTTGGCCAGGTTATAAACTTGTCTTGGGTTCAGAAGATACTGGAACTTTCTGTAAATCCTTCAGGAGAGAAGATGCAGAGAGAGAACATCTGAGACAGCAAACAAAAACTTGAACACTTTATCACATGGAATGTTTACATTGTTAAAATCCACTGGATCCAGAAGAACTTTACCTGTTTATAGCTGTTACTATTTTACAATTCATCCTGATCTGAGATCCTGAGATGTCGCTGACATTTACACATCTGAACTCATGTTACATTCAAACCCCTGCCAAATCTGATCTAATCTGTAATCTGGATTAGATCTGAATGAAACTTCACATGATGGTAGAGGGTCTGATCTTGCATACACTCACCAAATCCGATGAGTTTTGATAAAAATAGGCTTTAGATGTTTTATTTTACAGTTTTTATTTCTTGAAACTTTGACCATGTTTCGTGACATCATCGTCGGGTAGATTCTCACCAAAATGTAATGGGAACATACTTGGGTGATCACCTGTCAAGGACGGGGGCGTAACAAAAGAAGTCCCCTTGAGGAGAAACCATTAGAAAGACTAATTCATTTTAATTTCAATTTCATTATATCAACTGGCCAAAGTCACATTTTGATCCCATAATTTAAACAGATGAGTGTGGGGGGGGCGAAGGGGGGGTAGCTGGTGTAATAAGGAGCGAATGAATGTGTTTCAGTAATAACCCAATTAGCCTTGGGATAAAGACGAGGGAGCAGCCAGGGCCACGAAAGAGGAGAAGGAGAGGAGGAGAGGAACAAGGAGAGAGGAGAGGAGACAAGAGGCTGCCTCATGTTAGGTAAATGTTATTGTGTTTTTATTTGACTAAGTAAGCCTGAAGCACCACACTGCTGCGCTGCTGCGCTGCTGCCTGGGCTCGCCGCGGCTCAGGAGTGAGAGCCTCCTCTAAGTGTGTGCGTGTGCGTGTGTGTGTGTGTGTGTGTGTGTGTGTGCGTGTGTGTGCGTGTGTGTGTGTGTGTGTGTGCGTGCGCTCACCTCTCTCCCTGCTTCCCGCCGCTCTTCGGGTTGACAAAGACGAGCAGAGGATGAGTGCCCTCTCTTGTTGTGATCTGAATGAGAGACGTCAAAACAAAAGCGTTGGTGTTGTGTTGTGTTGTGGAGACGAGCTGCATCATCATCATCATCATCACCCCCCCCACACACACACACACACAAAAGTGCAGTTAGTTACAGCGGTTGTCTCGTACTTTACTTTAAATATTAAAAGGTAAATTCCCTCAACACTGGGTTCCTAAATTTAACCTTGAATTAATTAAAAAAAAAAATGTAATTATTGAACGAGAACGTGATTAACGCCATAAAAATGGACTGCATTACTTAGAGAAGCCATTTTAGAGCAGGAGCCAAATATTCATTTTTACAGTTATTAAAATGTGTTGCTCAAACGTGGATTAAAGGGAGCTCCTTGGGGTCACTGATACTCACTGAATACAAATCTACACCAGATCAAGTCTATGCTATATTCACAATGTTTGTTGCTTGTCTGTGTTTACTCTCCTGTGCCAAACTCCACAGAGAAAATCAGCAATTTTGTAATCACTGCACTCAGGAGTTGTTGATCCACTGCTGCCAAATGTGGTATTTTGTGACTTTCGGTGTTTGAAATCCATTATTTGGATTTAACTAAGGGATGAAAACTGAGCAGATGAGGCAGCAGTGGACGAGCAGCTCCTGTGTCCCACGAGAGCTAGAAACTTGATAAATGAGTCACCATATTATAATTTTCATTTTTATGATATGTTAGGAATATGTTTGCTGTTTCACTTCATTGATTAACAGACTTTTCTGACTGGGAAATTAAGTTTGTAAACCGCTCACTCTCCTGCACCAAAGTCCATAAGGAAAATCAACGATTTTAAATCAAAGCACACAAGAGTTGTTGATCCACTGCTGCCTCCAATCATGAAGTAAAATGAATGTGTTCCCTGTGAGCTAAAATCACTGATTTTCTCGGTGGACTTTGGTGCAGAGGGGAGTGATAAGCTTACAATCTTAAAGTCAAACTATGAGATAAAGCAACAAAACATATTCTTTATGATATTTTAGACTTGAGCAGGCATTGGTTTTATGACATGAGCCTTTCGTTGTGGTCAGAAAACCTACTTTAACACTTTAAACAGTACAGTCACATGAACCCTTATAAGTGATGACTCATAATTCCGTCCGTTGTCACGGTTTCCTAATCGTCCTCCTGTGACTTGTTTTTATCAGCGACGCTGTGGACAGACGGAGCCCGCGGTGCCAGAGACCGAACTCACGCCACGTAAACAAGCGCTAACCCAGAGTGGGCCTCAGTTTGACTGAGCCACTTCCTGCAGTTCCGTCCTCTCGCCCTGACACAGATGAAGCGCTTCACTCCCCCCTGTCTGCCGTCGCAGCGGGGCCGGCGCTGAATTAACGAGCGCCCTGTCCAGTCTGGAGTGATCCATTACTTCCTGTAATTATAAATAATAATCTTGATTATTACGCTGGTTAGGGCGGCGAGAGGCAGAGATGGATGTGGCCCGGGACTTGGACTCATCACGTTTCTCTCTCTCAGAGAAACTGGTGCAGACGAGCGGTCGCCGCCGCCAACGGCGGCAGGTTTCCGTCTCCAGAGTGACGGATGTTAGAGAGGATCTAACTGCTCGTCTGTGGAGTTAGAGCGACGCAGCTCTGCTGCAGCTACTGCTCAACTCACATCTCACCAGGACGACAGCACATATTTGTTGCTTCTTAGGGTCAATTTGAACTCTTTAAACACGGAGAAGTGAGGAGAATCTTTGTTTACATGTGACAAACACAGCTTAAATAACAACCACAGCTGTGTCACACCACTCCACTAAAAACACACAAACCTGAGATCTTCATTTACTTCCTCACCACTAACACATAGTGTTTATGATATACTGATATTTACACATCTGAATAAATATCACATGTGTTCCCTTTACTATGACATTGAACCTTTTCAAATTTCACCTAAAAATAGACTTTTTTATTGGTGTTTAAAAAAAAACATTCAGTTGATCGGAGCTTAAATTATATCAGGATATTGCAATAATAACAATATTTGTGACAATAGTAAACGTAAAAAAAGAAATAAATATGTATACAAAAGTATGACAACTTTTACATGAAATTGATATCGGGTGGTGGGGCCGCATAATGGGCCGCGGGCCGCATGTTTGAGACCTCTGTATTACACTAAAATGATCAGGTAAAATAAGGCCATTACGGTGAGTTCCAGATCCTAGTCTGGAATTTCAATAGGATTTCCAAAAATCACCGACATCAGACATTTGAGTCGCTAACTTTACTTTACAAAGTCCAAGTTTCCCCTCAGAGAGTGGAAAACACATCATTCACTCACTCACTCACCTGCAGTCCCTGACCGTCCACTGTCACAGAGTTGGCTCTCTGCATCTTCCCTCGACTCGACTGACTGGAGCGAGAGTCTTTCCTCAGCGTCGACTGCCTTTCCTGAGGGAGGAGGGGGTCAAAGGTCAAAACCAGGTCTCTGTCCTTTTTATTTCACCGTTTAGGAATGAATGGCTAATGGTTACTGATGAAAACGACATTTAATTAAAGATTTAAATTAAGATTTCTCTGTCTTCTCTATTCTTTTCTTATTTTAGGTCAACAAACTAAACAACAAACAACTTATTCCAGTCTTCAGAATGAAAATACTGACATCAACCACTGGAGGTAGATTATTGTTTTTAATAATCCTAATATCATTCTAATAATCATTTTCTAATTATTACCAATGACCTGTTTTTGTTCTCAAAAACAATATGAATGAGTGATTTTGTAGCAATGTCGACATCTCTGACGATATTTGACAACATTTCAAAATAAAGGTTTTTGCTTTGATACGAACAATGTATATAGATCACAAAGGTAAATGCAAAATTAATCTATAAACATCAGTGTGAATAAATAATAATAATGTGTAAATAATAAATACTATGAACCCACAAAACATCACAAAACAAAAATAAAGTTTGTTGCATTTGCTTGAAATAACAAACAAAATACTGTATATGAGGATTACAAACAATAACGCCTAAACTAACTTTTTCTGAGAACAAAAATGTGGAATTCGTAATAATTGGCCAAATATTGATTGTTAGGCTGATTATTGGAGCTGATTCTTGCTATTTTCTAACTGATTAATCTACCTCTAATGGTCAAATTTGATAAAAAAGTGCATTAATGTAACGACTTTGGGCAATTTTTGGATGTACCAGGTTTAATAAATCCATAATTCTGTAAAACGTCAAACTGAAATAATTCTAAAATTAATCCATACTGAACTGGAACCCAAGTGATTTTAATTGTAGTGAGTAGCGATAATTGTGCAGAAGTCACAAAATAGACTGATTTTCTTTTTCTTCTTGTTCATAAAAACGAAAAATCAAAAAATCAAAATTTCACAAATTCAACCTGATTTTAAAAACGTTGCTCAGGTGTGTTTCTATAATTGGTGGAAATGAAAAGAGATTATAATTTCATCAGATTGTCTGTAGGTTGTGCTGGGAAAACTTTATATTTCACATTCTTATCACTGTTTTAACATAGTAATAAAAAAAAGGAGCCTAAATGCTGTGTGTTCTGAGAGAAATAAAGAAATAATTGAAGAACAACTTGTTTTCTTTTGACTTTTGAGCGGCTCTAACAAGTTTGTTCCCCCCTGTGAGGATCAATAAAGTTCCATTTCGTCTCTCGCGGCGTCACGCGAGGTCGGACCGCGGCTCCACTGCCTTGTGTCGGGGGTGGGGGAGGGGGAGGGAGAGGGAGAGGGAGAGGGAAGTAAAGTCTTACCAGAACGACGGGGCAGATGGAGTTGGGGGGCAGGATGTGATCCTTCAGGGGGCCACAGTCACACTCTGGTCTCACGTGGGAGGCACACTTGTTATGAAGCTGGAAGAACAAGACAAATAATGATAATAATAATAATAATAAGAAGAAGAAGAAGAAGAACAGCAGCAGCAGCACAGGTTCATGTGCATATTCAGGTACATGTCTGTGAGATCGCAGTCAGAGTGTTTCCCGGGTGTAAATTGGGCGGCACGACATCAGGAGGTGCAAAAGAAACGGTTAGACAACAACAATAAGCACTGGGACAATAACGAGGAGGAGGAGGAGGAGGAGGAGGAGGAAGCTGCGTCTCCGCTCACCGTGATCTGACACCAGACGCAGTGCAGCCCAGTCAGACCCTGGTAACACTTAATGGTTTTGTGACACTTGTCACACTTGGTGGGGCAGTTTCCCTCCACCCAGAAATGATGCATGACCTGTGGAGGGAGAGAGAGAGGGAGGGAGAGAGGGAGGGAGGGGGAGGTGAGAAAAAGACAACACAACAGTCAGACAACATGTCAAAAAACAATTAAAGAAAAACAGACTTTCATAATTGCTGGAGTAGATCACCACGGCTGGGGTTTTTTCAGATTGTTCTTGGCAACACTCAATTCATCAGCATCAAATCCAAGTCACAGAGGAGAGCGGCGCAGGAGCTCACACAGACAGACACAAGTTTCACGTTGTTTATTCAGATTGTCTCACAGTGAGCGACGAAGCGCACCAGTGCCGACTTTGGCGTTATTTGGAAGATGGATGAAAGAGATATCGGTACAAATGTGACAGCTACAGTATATTCAATCTGTCATCATCCGCCATAGTAAATGGTTATTTTTGTGTTTGTGTCAGAACTGTGTCGTGGAAAAGCCCCATTACAACGTCTCCAAAAGTCTCTCAATTCCCCTTTCACCCCAACCTGTCTAGGCAGCTTGAGTGTGGTTCTGTCGGAGATTTCTTCTTCTATTAAAAGGGAGTTTGTTCATTGTGTGAACTGTTGGGTTTAGGGTTAAACCCAACAGTTCTAACTCTGCTCTCTATGATGCTGTCTAGAGTTCCTGGTAATCCCTATTAAGTCCCTATTGACGCGAGTCTGTACCTCTTTGTGGAGTCGAGGTAAAGTTTTTACCCGGGTAATTTTGGTAGAAACGAGACATTTTTATGGGTAAATGAGGCAGAAAAAGGGGCTAATGTTGTTATTCTGGTACCAAAAAACAGACAAAAAGCCAATACAATAACCTCTGGGGATTGATTCTGAAACACGTGACTTGACGTCGTACACGTGGTGTTTCCCTCTGAAAATCACTGCTCAACTACAACTCAACAACAAGAAGTAAACAAAGAAGAGCGAGAGAAAAGAAATGCTCCCAGTATCTGTTTCTGCTCATTAACACGGCTCAGCGACAGATTGAGAGTGAGTGAGTGAGGGAGAAGAGAAACCCTCGTCCTAAGATCCGTGGAGTGTCGTCGTCGTGCCGGCTGTGGAAACACTTCAATCAGACACACCTCTGTGTTCTTCTTGGACTTGACGTAGGTCTTAATGCACGACGGCGGAGCGCGAGCCACGCAGCGCTCGTGAACCGTGTACTTGCAGACTGCAGACATGGGAAAGAAAAGTCAAACTTTATTTCACCGGCGGAAAAATGAATGACAGCACATAACTTCACAGGCTTCCACCGTGATCATCAAAATAACACACGCCTTATTTTTAACATGTAATAATATAATCCTTTCTGAGTCAACAACAGGGAAATGTATGGTGTTACAGTCAAGGTAACAATATGGACGTTTAAGAATAAATCATATAGATTATGCAGTTAATACAGTTAAATAAGGTATTTGTACAATAAATCATAGTAATTTACAGAGTAAAATACAGTGTTTATAAAGGAAAACACTGCTAAATCATAGTTAAGAGTAAAATATTGCTTTGATGCACATAAATACTGCTCATTTACATTAATATACTGTTTAAGACACTGCACAACACAGTATTTATACAAGGAATTCCTGATTAATCACATAAATGCACAGCATAATTAGTAAAGTTACTGTAAAATGTTGTTTGTTCGCATGTAAATACTGCTGTATCACAATAATATACTGTAAAAGTCACGGTAAGATACAGCATTTATACGGGAAAACACTGCAAAACCACAGTGATATGAGATGTATCTGTGAAGTTACAGTAAAATACTGCTGTATCACAATAATACAGAATAAAAGTCATAAAGGAAAATACTGCTAAATCACAATAATGTATGATAAACAGTGATTTAAGTTGGAATATTGTGTTTTTTTGCACGAAAACGCTGCTAAATCACATCAACATACTGCACAAATCACAGTGAAATACAGTATTTACACAGGAAACTGGTGCTAAATCACATTAATATGAGTCATGTTGGTGATTTGAAGGTAAAATATGGGTTTTATGCAGGATATGCTGCTAAATCACAATAATAAGTGGCATGTTGGTGAAGATAAAACCACAACCAATATTTGGTTTTATAAAAGAAATACTGGCCTAAAATCATGTGATTCACCATAAAATGATTCAGTGAATAAATCGTGAAAATAATGCAACTACAGTAGAAATACTACAGTAGATGCCAAATCATTTACTTTTGAATGTACAGCTGAACATTTTACAGTGCACTGTTATAAGTGCATGAGATGGTGTGTGTTGTTGTTAGTGTGTGTGTGTGTGTGTAAATGAGTGAGTGAGTGAGTGAGTGACTCACATGAGCAGCAGAGTCCCTGCTTCCCCAGACCGATCAGCATGTTGAGACACAGGTTACAGTACGCCGGTTTGTTGAAGTGTTTCAGTCTCCACACGTGTTGACCGTCGTCTTTCACATTCTGCAGCAACAGGGACACATTTGTACAGATACAGTCAAATATCCTCGTAAAAAGAATCACGGTAATATGGGTCATATTAGTGATTTTAAGGTAAAACAGTACTGCTATATCTCTACAAAATAGAGTAAAAGTCAGTGAAAAATACTGTATTTACAGAGGAAAATACTGCTAAATCACGTTTACATTTCATATAGCAACGTAAACACACCAATTAACTCATCAAAACCATGACCGGTTAACTCACCGACTAATGTCATGTGACCTCATCTAGTGGGAAAATAATCAGCTCATAAATATTAACCTTCTACTTTATTTTTAACTCTCAGTTCATGTGGACTCACACTCCAAACACAGCACAGACCTTTATTCATTCATTCATTCATAAAAAGCAAAACAAATATTGTGCTATATCCTGGCAAACGCTGCCATCTAGTGGTGAGAAAGGTGAAGTGAACAGGTGCTCACTTCAGCAGTGAGTCTTCATTTTAGTTTGTATTAGTCATCTGTGGGGTTAAGACACTTGTGTGAATGGGTGATTGGGTGAATACTGTAGTGGAAAGCAGCTCATCAATACCAGAAACAGCTCTATATAAATACAGACCATAATACCGACTCCTTCTTCTGATTTTATTTGGTAGTAACGAGGAACAAAGAGAGTTAGAGGAAATGTAGAGGAGTAAAAGTAACAAGTAAAGTAGAGAAAACAGAAAACTACTTTTTCCTGCAGTTGTTTGTTTGTGTGTTTGTTTGTGTGTCTGTTTGTGTGTTTGTCTGTCTGTCTGTCTCTCACCGTCTCCAGGCCAAGCAGCACCAGCAGTGGGATGGTGGTCATGCCTCCCTGGATCCACTCCTCCAGTGACACAGTGCCGTCGTGATCGTAATCGATCTCCTGCATCATTTCCTGCAGAATCTAAAAGGAACAAAACCACAGAGACCTGTTGAACATGTGCAGTTGTTGTTAATGTGCCGTTAGTAATGATTATTATTGTTATTGATATATCGCTATCCCATCACGACACGTCCATGATTCATTTCTTCATGTCTGAGGAGGTTGTGTATGAACAGTTTTCTTTCAATTTCATAAATGTAACAAACTACCATTCTTTTACATATACATAAAATATCTGTATAAAAACCTTTATTATTTTTATTTTATGGGTGAAATAGATTTTGTGGCTCCACATTTATTTTATTTGGATGGAGAGAAAACAAAAGTGGCTCTTTTCATCCTCATGGTTGCAGAGTCCTGATCTATATCTTCACCGGGATGAGCTGGAAGACTTGACCAGGAATGTGCTCCGGGAGACGAGATTATTTAATCCTGTGCTCACTTTTAAGCCCCAATACAACAAAACAATCACAAAAACTGGCACATTAGTGTTTTTATGCACAGACGTCCTTATAATTTACTGCAAAAGTCACTGTAAAATACAGTATTTATACAGGAAAACAGTGTTAAATCACATCAAAAAAGAAGAGATATTGGTTTTATGCATGAACATACTGTCGTGTCCCCGTTATACTGTAAAATACAGTATTTACAGAGGAAAATACTGTAAAATCACAGTAACATGTGGCATAATTTAGTGATTTTAGGGTAAAATATTGGTTGTATTCCCAGAAGAAAACTGATACTTTTGCTTCTTTTAATGAAGTAATGAATTAAATAATGAGTTAATTCATTCATTCATCATGCAGGTCTTTCTTACTGGTTTCAGCTCGGTCACGTCCCACTCCAGGTACTCGGCCACGTGCATCATCTGCGAGATGATGTGCTCCAGCTCCTGCGGCGCGAGCACAGACATCACAGTCATTGAGAGAGCGGCAGAACACTGTGTTTAGAGCGTCTTCTGAACACACACGTCAGCGCGGTGTAATAGCAGGTTTGGGGAAAGTCATTCTTCCGCACAGCAGAGGAAAACAAAGGCAGCGTGGGAAGAGCTGTGAAGCTGATGCTTTAATCACAGTGGTTGATGTTTTGTTAAAGGTTGAGTCGCTGTGATGCATTCTGGGGTTTATGTGCAGAGTAGAGTTTGTCTAATACCTTTTTAGCTCATTTTTACCTCTCGTGTCCACAGGAGCTGCTGGTCTGCTGCTGCTGCCCCGTGTGGTCACGCTGTGTCACTGCAACACATCTGAACAAAGGATTCCAAACACTGAAGTCACAAAAGAACACGTGAACTTTACTGATGGAGGCAGCGGTGGATCAACGATCTCTTATTTTTCACGTCTTTTTCTCGCTGTTAGACTTTTCCCCAGAGTTCCAGTGAGAACGTCAGTGATTGTCAGCAGTTGTTGATCCACTGCTGCCTCCATCACTAAGTTCAAATGTCTTATTTAGTGATTTTGTTGTTTGAAAACCTCCGTTCAGATTGACCTCAGTGACATAACACACTGATCTCTATGGACTTTGGTGTGGGAGAGTGAGTGACTGTTAGAAAACAGTGTCTAACAGCAAGTTAAAGGGGACATATTATACCCTATTTCCCCCATTAAAATAGTTCCCTGGTGTCCTAATGAACATGTCAGTGACATGCTTTGGTCAAAATACCATAAGGATGAAGAATCATAGTAGTTCAATAACCCTGCTAAACCCGCCCCTTTCAGAACGCTCGGTTTTCGTGCAAGGTCCCTTTATATGCAAATGAGACACAGGCAAACACACACCCACTTCTTCCAGGAGGTTTCTGATTTGTCCTCTTTACAGCTCTATTCGTCTCCCCCTCCCTCCACTAGCTCTCTGACAATATCAACATGTCAGCGAGTGTGCCGTTACAGGAAGAGACGTCCTACATAAGGATCGAGCCGAACACTGTCCAACTGTAAATCAGTTAATCAGTTAAACTGTATGTTGCTGTATCAGATCGTGTGTTCGTGTGTTCGCACCACTTCACATCATACTGCAAACAGCGGTCGCCGCATTTAGTCAGGGGACGTATTTCACCGACGTACAAACACACACATTGTTAAGAAAAGATCACATAGAGCTCATAACTGACCATTCTGACACGTCCTAATTAAACATATTTGTTCAGTACGTCCTCCATGACCGGAGCACAGACTCAGTCTGATACAATCACATAAAGCAGCTGTTTATGCAGCTCGCCGCTGACGATCAGCGGTGCTGCACTCTCTGTGCAGCGGTGCTACACTCTCTGTGTCACCGATAGCCTAAACTGCCGCTGGCGATCAGCTGATCGCCACCGCTGATCGCCAGCGGCGCGCTGAATAAACTGTATGTTGCTGTATCAGACCGGAGACCTCACCACCGCTGACCAGCTCCGGTGCTCCGGCGAGCTGGCGATCAGCGGTGGCGATCACCGTGTAACGCGCCACCGCTGATCGGCAGCGGCGCGCTGAATAAACTGTATGTTGCTGTATCAGACCGGAGACTGTGCTCCGGAGACCTCACCACCGCTGACCACCTCCGGTGCTCCGGCGAGCTGGCGATCACCGTGTAACGCGCCACCGCTGTATCAGACAGTCTCCGGTCTGATACAGCAACATACAGTTTATTCAGCGCGCCGCTGCCGATCATCGATCGCCAGCGGCATTTTAGGCTATCGGTGACACAGAGGGTGTAGCACCGCTGCACAGAGAGTGCAGCACCGCTGATCGTCAGCGGCGAGCTGCATAAACGGCTGCTTTATGTGATTGTATCAGACTGAGTCTGTGCTCCGGTCATGGAGGACGTACTGAACAAATATGTTTAATTAGGACGTGTCAGAATGGTCAGTTATGAGCTCTATGTGATCTTTTCTTAACAATTTGTGTGTTTGTACGTCGGTGAAATACGTCCCCTGACTAAATACGGCAACCACTGGCCGCAGTCTGATGTGAAGTGGTGCGAACACACGAACACACGATTGCTGACTTTATCCGGCACATTAGCTTCATATATAAAATCCTCTGTAAAACACTGTGCTCCACTGTGCAGCCACCAACAGCACACTTGTCCCGCCACGTTGACATAATACCGCTCTTCCTCCCTCGCCTGCACTCTGGCAGGGACAAGGTGGAGCTAAGGTGGAGCTTGCGAAGTAAACGTACTGGTGGGGCGGTAACATTCGCGGTGAAATGCGCATGCTGACGTCATAAGCGCAGGGAATTCAACATCGAGCGTTTTATCGCCTATACTTACACTAAGCGGAACCACGAAAACATGACTGAGTATTGTTTTTCCACACTTTGGCGACTGGTAGGGCCCCCAGAGTCCCAAATATCAGTATTAAAATGGTTAAAAAGTTGATTTTGCATAATATGTCCCCTTTAAAGCAAGTTAAAGTGACAAACATGTCTTTGTCTTAAGCTGATGTAGATGTTTTGTTAAGTGGCTAAAATTATTATTTTTCTTTATTTTCCAATGAGGGCAAAGCATTCCTTATCCTATTTTATGCTGGTTTTGCAGGGGGGGGGGGGCACACCAGGGGGCGCACACAGCTCAAACGTGTGTCAGTACATCATCCCACCACATTTCAAGAAAAGAGTTTCCATCTTATTTACCGAGCTGTCCAAGGAGCCGTTTCCATCGGTGTCATAGAGACGAAACATAACTGTGGAAAAACAAAACAAACACTGAAGTATTTAGTATCATTATAAGGTACATTTACAGTATTTATACAGCACCAATCAAAGTGCTTTACCCATTCACCAAACACCTTTTCTATCAATATTGTTTTTCAGGCTTTTCTGTGGTATTTTGAAAACAGATGTCGGCAGATTGGTGAGTTTTACTTCACATTAATGGATGTTACATCATTTTGTTTGTAATCAGTGAAGATAGGAATGTAGGCGTTAATCCCATAATCCCATAACTTTTTTGAGCATATATTCATTATTTGTTGCGATTTTAATCATAAATGTGATTAAACAACATATTTTACATATAAATATTCTTTATAGTTTGATTATAATATTTGGTACTAAATGTGTTGTGACCAAAGAGAAACATTAAACGTGCATTAGTTGGCATTAAAAATACAATTTAAATGTCATTAAACCATAATCTCCTGCCTCAAACTTAAAGTCACAGCAGCGTGAAACTCATTTCCTCCGTGTGAAAGTCACTGTGAACTTCACTGCAACAACAACAACAAAGAAAGAAGGAAAGAAATAAAAACCCACATCTCTTTTTACTTAAAAACATCACAATGCTGCAAACTTCAAGTGTCCCTCATGCCGAGGGTCACCATGGAAACAGACAGCTCCGACATCCCAGCTGTGATTGGCTGTCACTGTGACGCGTAAAAAACCAGCAACAATAACAAACATGATATGGTCTTCAGATCGTTTCCACGGTAATGAGAGCTAATGTTTCCATAACGACCGTCACCTCAGCCTCCGTGTGTGTGTGTGGGGGGGGGGGGGGGGGGGGGGGGGCGTGGCCGAGGGGCAGAGGTGGGCGGCAGCTAATGGTGTCATTGGGAGTTGACGTCAGGTGGCGTTTTTTTCGTGGATCCTAAACGGAGAGTTTGTGAGGTTAAAAGGAGCAGGAGGTGCTGCTGTCTGAACATGGTGTTACCAGGAGGTGGCGCTGGCGGCGATGATGATGACGACGATTATTTTAAAACAAGAAATAAAAAAATGAAGATTGACAGAGGAACGTTTGTAAACCAAAACATAAAAACTCTCATTTGTTTTTAATTCTACTCTTAAAAATAGATACTTACAGACTTTATTTACGTATTTAAACATCACCTAAATCCCAAACTGTTTTCAGATGTAATCCTTAAAAGTTTAAAATAATAATCACAGTGGGATTATCCTCGATTTTTAATCTTATTTATTTATAGTTAATGTCAATCTTATTGACATTTTTGTGGGCAAAAATCTTTTAAAATTAAAAGAAAATAATAAAGATTTCATATATGTTTCTTCTTATATTTTTGCTATATAATCTAAAGCTGCAACAGCTAATTGATTATTAATTACTAAATTAATTGTCAATTGTGTGTTTTTTTGATCATTAAAACACGTTGTTTAATTTTGCAGCTGCTTAAATGTAAATATTTTCAACATTTTCAGATATTTTATTTCATCAAGGAAATAATCAACAGATTAATCGATTATGAAAATAATTATTAGTTGCAGCGCTACGGATTTTAAGCTTATATCACCCACACACACACAGTATTAAGGCCATAATAAAAACAGTAAATTTTGAGAATACAAAAGTAAATTTTTCGTGCAAAAAGTTGTAATATTGTGACTATTTTCCCCACTTTTTTTTGTTTTTTCCTCAGTGTGGCCCTAATTCTCCATCATAGTTCTTTCCTCTAACTCATTGGCTCCTGTTTAAGAGCCTGAAAAAGACAAAGGAATTCAAATAAAAAAAGGTTAGAACGAGAGGTCATTTTGAGCACTTCTATAAACAGACCAGCAGATGGAGCCATCCCACAGAGATTACATCAGCGTGTACCACAGAGGAGGACAACACACTGAATGAATGAATGAGATTTCATCCACGGTTAAATCCACAGTGGGTTTCACACAGAAGATGCTGAATTATTCAGTCACTTAATGAAGAGCAGCTCCACTCAATAATTCAGCAGCTGGATGAGAATTACAGCGACACAGAAGAAACCCGGCGCTCGTCCAATTAAACCAATGAAACCCTGTGAATAAATGATGTCATAAATGCCATTTAGAGACTTGGGAATGTGTGTCAATAAAGTGCAAACGCTGTCTGATATAAACACCTCTGACTTCTATTTACACGTTTTATTCTACCGATTGTGGTGTGTTCCATTTACATCAGAAGTCGGGAGTCGGAACTGGGAGTTGAAACGTGGACGTAAATGTATGTTGAGCAAGTCGATAACAACACTCTACGTGGTACTGACAGCGTGGCCAGGTCCACAGATAAATATTGAGTGTAAGACTGTTTTATAGTAAAATAAAATAAGGAAAATAAGACAGTAAAAGTCGTACAAGTGAATTTCCGAGGTTCCAAACTAGGATTTCCAACTCAGAAATATGCTTCTTTTTCCACGAAAAACATTCCTGTCGTATTTGTTTCACAGTTAATCAGTCACACACTTTTCATGGTTCGTACACCTTTTCCAAGGTCGAATTCAAGCCCTTTTCAAGCACTTTCAAAGGTAATTTTTAATGCTTTTCTAGCACCTTAGTGTTGTGGTAGATCAAGTTGTTTCTATCATATTAAAAGAGATGGAATTTTGCTATAAACAACCAAAAATAGAGTCGAATTACGACTGCAATATTATTCGCGATATCAGAGGGAATTTTTCTCATTTTCATTCGACAAAAACATATTTAAAATGATGACTGTGTGATATTTGTGCAGATCTGTGTATAGATCAGGACAATATTTAACCTAAAATGATATTTTGACACACATTTGGGCTTTTGCGCCTCTAGCGATATGAAAACTGCAGTAGGCTGAATAGATTTTTCATTACAATTTCAATTTATTCTTCAGCCTGAACTGGTACCTGGTGTTTTTTTTGTTTCCTGCTCTGATGAACTCAGCCGATACTAAAATGTGACGTCAACAGACTGAAGGTCACTGACTGGTCAGAGAGTGTCTTCACTGAAGAGTCACGAGTGTGACGTCCGACACAAGAATCTAAGTCAACAATGTCCGACTGTAGATCAAAGTTAAAAAGACTTAAAAATCCTGAAAACACGCGTTCATCTCCAACATTTAATATTTAACAGAGGCGTCTGGTGTATTTAGACGACTCCGCCCACGTTGAGGAGGAGCTATGAAGTCATAGAAAACAACGTGACTGATACCAAACCGATGAGATAGCAAAATCATCTTTAGTAACTTCTGTACAAGATCTTTGACTGGATGATTGAAAACACAGGAAGTGACTGGAACGTACCATTTGTGTACTTGCGTCATTCGCCGTACCACAAACAAAAGAACCACACGACAGCGGGGGTGGACACTCACACTCCAGCTTGTCCTCGGGACGTCCGCCCTCCAGCAGCGACAGGTAGCAGACGATGTCCTTCAGCTGCACCGTGTCCTGAGGCGTGGGCATCGCGGTGGGCGGCGCGGTGGGCGGCGCGGTCGTCTTCAGAGGCGTGGAGCTGCTTTTGATCAGCTTCAGTCCTGCGGGGGGAGAAACGCACGTGAAAGGTCACAACACCCGAGCCTCCCAAACCTCTAATGTTAGCAGGAGCGCCTGCTGCGTCAGGAGGACGTGTGATATTAACCACAGTGGAGTGGATTGCAGGTGTCCACTTCAACAAAAGGGCAGAGACACAGTCGATGTCCACTTTTAGCCTCATCAATGGCTTTTGTTTGTTTTTTCACCTCACAGTGGTTTTATATTTCATGCTGCTAACTCTTCTCTTTGTTCAGGTCGTCAGGTCTACAGACTATATACTGTATATACAAATGTATATAGCCTGCAGCCACCAGGGGGCGACTCCACTGGTTGCAAAAACAGCTCTATTTGAATGGAGGTAAATCATGTGTTTCAGCTCTTCTTCAATGGAACATTATGTCAATTCTGTAAATTATGTTTCCATTTCGAGAACAAACTAAACAATCAACCGCACTGGTGTGATTGACAGCTGGTATTGTCCAGTAGGAGCCTGGTGGCAGGTGACAGTTCTAAGTCACCATGTTATTACAATGACTGACAAAAAGGCTTAAATACATGTTTTTTAGATTCTGAAGCTTAAACAGGTGAACCCTTCTGTGTGCACTCACGATTGTCCGAAACATCGCAAAACGGACGGAAATATACAGCTTTTTTTTCTCATTGTGGCACATTAAAAATAAATCACCAGGACTGTATGCTGTGTACAGGGTTTTTTAAATCACTCACGTGAAATATTAATGTTTATTTCCATTCACAATATAATCACAATAAAAAAATTCCCCAAGATTAACTTATTGTAAGTGTTTTTTTTATCACGATAAGTGAAAATATTGTCCGATCACTACACATGGCATTTGTGTTGTGTTACCAATACAAAGGCAAGATCTACTCGTGTTTGGTGTGAACACACAGCACCAACAACCACCATTAGGTCTGGTGTGGTCATTCTCACTGAAAACATGGCTGCTTTTAACCATCTAAAAAAAACTACACCCACTTAAGCCAATTAAGTAATAGACACCCTTTTTTTGGGCTAGAAACTGAAGTTTGTGAACCACTCACTCATCGTACATTTAAACTTACTAACGGAGGTAGAAGTGGATCATGCATGCTGTGATGTAAAAAACCAGACTTTCTCTATGGGGTTTGGTATGGGAGAGGACACAGTTTACAAAATGACAGTTTAACAGCAAAAATGTCCTTAGATTAATTTAACAAATAAAAAAAAGTGTAAGGAATCTGGTTTTCCTGGAGTTGTTGCTCACAGCCATGTTTTCACCGAGAGTGTGTCTCCATGGCTGCTTCCTGGTGCCAGCAGGGGGCGTTCAGAGTGGAGTCAGCATCGTCTGTGCGCGTGTCAGAACCTCTTACAGCCGACCTTTACTATCCCTTTAACTGCTGTGTTCTGAATAAAAGTGGACAGAATAGGAGGCAACGACGTCCCTTTTGTCTCGTGTATGAAGTGTCATTTCAACAGCAATGAGTCATCGTCACAGGAGAAAGAGATATTAGAGTAAATGCTGAAAACAAACAAGGCAGCTGCCAACACAGTTGGCAGCCTCCGCACTACAATTTCCATCGTGCTCCATCAGGCGGGCGCTGGACTTGGCAGCTTCTTAGACGACTCAGGAAATTAGACTGTGTCAAGTCTGAGGCTATTTTGAAAAATCATTAGGAGAGTGTCACTGCTGTGCTGCACTTGAGCAACAAAAGGCTGCACTGGATTCAAACAGCATACGAGTAAAACCAAACCAGTGTTATTCCAGGGGTTTAAGTGATAGTTGATGTATTTTTTTTAAGATGTGCTGACTCTACTACTCTGAGACATTAGTGTACATTTGGTAATATTTATTGGTGAAGTTGCCAGGTTTTTACTTTTTCAGTTCCAAAATAAATGCAAAGCAACATATTATGTAGCCTTCAGTTAGCAACAGGTGGCTAGCGTAAAAACATGGTGGTCCAAAATGGACCAGTGTAGAGCTGACCCTGCTTAACATAAATATAAAAGGGCTCATTCTGAGATTAATGGGGAATAAACATTATTATTCTTCAATTTAAAACTTCATTGAGAAGTTTTAAATTTCAGCCAAATTTAAACTTTTCATTTGTCACGGAAATTTCACGGACGGACCTTTAAGTGAAAACATGGCTGCCAGTGATACAAGAAAAAAAACACTAAACAAAACCTCTCCCACACCAAAGTCCATAAAGAAAATCAGTGATTTTACAGCACACAGGAGTTAATCCATCACTAAAGTTCATGTGTCATTTTTGTCATTTCTGTGTTTTCAATCCTCAACTTAGATAACAGTGACGCAAAGTGACCATGCGACTTTGGTGTGGGAGAGTGAGCATTTTACAAACTTCCATTTTTACTAATTATGTCTGACAGTGAAATACAAGTGACAAACATATTCTGACGCAGGTGTACTTACCAGAGACTTTGGATTTGTCGGAACATGAGGGACTGGGTTTCAGACCCTTGTTGCTGAATGACATGAAGAGGTGTTGACAGAACTCTTTGGAGAGTTCGCTCTCCAGGAACGTCTGCATGAAAACCTGGAAGCCCTCAAAGTCGATCTCCTGAAAACCAAAAACACAGAAAGTTCAATTCCAGCTTTCTTGACTTTTCTTTCTCCAACTGAAAATGAAATATGAAAAAGACAATTACATAGACTTTTATTTATCCACGTTTCTCTCGTTAACATCACATTCACTCAAACGTGAGGCAGGAATAACTTCAGTGTATCAAAAGGACATGTACTGTCAAAGAAAATGACTATAAAAAAACAAGAAAACATCAAAATACAGTCTTCACTTGTGTAAATGGAATATAGAATGTTTACATTTTCCCAGAAATGACTCAAAAATTCAAGAGTTAAATAATCAAATTATTTAAAAAAGACATGTTTGGTTAAATTTACAGGCATTTAATTCTCTGTGCTTTGTTGTGAAATATGGTATTTGTAGCCTGCCACATTTGGAGAGTTTTGTTGTTATTGTATATGTGTGTTATACAAATATTCCATTTTGTTCCATGTGATCCATTTTACTGGAAAGAAGAAAAGACATTAGTTACCTGACTGAGGATTTCCTGCTTCTGTGACACGCAGCGTTTAAAGGAGGAAAGAAACATGTTCATGGAAACATCGTGTAATTATTTATTACGTATTACTGCCACGACAATATATATATATATATATATATATATATATATATATATATATATATATATATATATATATACACACATATATATGTATATATACATACATATATATATACACACACACATTAAAAAACAAACAAACAGTATCATATATGGTTTCATGTTTTTACAATATATTTTTCACTTAATTTTGACGAAAAACCTCAAAAAAAAGTAGAAAAGTTCTTAATATAACATGAAACACTGTGGAAATAATGTGCCAGTTTTTTTGTTTTTTAATACACGTGTTTTTGTCACAAAAATGGAGGATCATTAAACCTAAGGTGAGAACAATGATCCACACCTTGTTTATTCAGCTGTCTAATCTAAATACAGAAACTCGATCATTTTTATAATCATCACAAACCTGGATACAAACGTTCCTGCTGACTGAGGTGACATCCAATTATTCTGTGATGCTAAACTGGCAGTTTACACTTTATCCAGGTGTCAGTATTTTTCGTATGTGTGTGTGTGTGTGTGTGTGTGTGTGTGGAGTGGGGGGGTGCAAAGAGTGAGAAATGAAATCAGAACAGGAAAAAACACAGAGGAAATATGTGAACTGTCGTTCTGTGTTGAAAACTGACCTTTTATTTAATTAAATTAATCTGTAATGCTTTATAACAGGACGACATTAATTCACATCACTCATGCTAAAATAAACATGTACTAGCTGTTTATTACATTAAACATTTAAAAATGACATTTAGGTTTATTAAAGTAGCAATTCTTAGATTATTTAAGGGTTTATAGAGATACTAGTAATGTCAGTTAACAGTAATAACCTTTTATTGTTTGTGGGGGTATGAAATAAGCATTACTATAATGCTATAAAACTATAATTAAGCATTTATTACCCATTATTACCCTTTATTAATTCTCCTTGTGACCAATACATAAGTATGTTTATTAAGCAATAATTAACCTTGAATTATCTATTATTAGTGTTTATTCACAAAAAGGCTCTCAAGAAGCATTAATAAAAAGATAATAGTGGTTCAATAAATGCTTAATTACAGTTAAGTAAGATTTACATTTATGAAGTCACAGTTAAAGTGTCAGAAGGAGCATTAATAAAGTCGCGTAATACACATAATGTTTAAAATTAAAAACATAATGATTATGTAGTGTAATTATACATAAATAAAGTGTCACTTAATGGATGCTAATTTTCCAAAACCTTAACAAATGTTAATTAAAGAAAAACATTTATTTAACAGAAACTTTAAATAATATATTAATTGTTAATGTCATTAACCTAAACGGTTGATTAAAACATACAACAACTTTTAGTAAATGCTTATACAACAGCATTAACTAATATTAAATGATGTACTGTGTTACTAATTAATCAGACTTGATTTATGTGGGACTTTCCATGCAAAGAAAAAACACACACAGATGAAAACAAATCCACTCCTCAAGAACCTGAGCCGCACATAAAAACCAAAGAAACAGAGACAAAAATAAGGAAACGTCAAAAAAGTAAATTAATAACGCTAAATAATCTGTAACGTTATTTACAATAAAAACGGAAAACAAAAACATCAATAAAATTGTATTAAACAGTAAAATATTCAAATGCATTAAAATAAAGTGTCAAGTGAAGTAACAAAATCAAAGGTTGATGTAAACAGACAAATAAAAAGGCAGTTAAAATGATCTGAATGCTGTGAAGTTGGATTTTTGAAGAATTTGTGAAGAAATTATGAAAAATTAAAGATATTTATGACCAATTTTACTTTTTCTTTTTTCAAAGAAAAGCAGAAAAGCCTGAGAGATTTGAGGGTAAACAGCCACAGCTCCAGTACGTGTTATATATTTATATATATATATATATATATATCATAACGTAAACTGAACATACCTCTTCTGGATTGTATTTGGCCAAAACACCATCTCCATGGAACTCTTGCAGCACATCCTTCAGCTTCTTGGTGGAGTCTGAGCAAACACACGCACGACAACGTCACTGAATCAAAGAGGAACGTTTGTTCACGTCCAGTCACATAATAAACATTCATTTAAAAACAATGACACTCAGCTAAGAACGGCATGTTCGGACAGTGGAGGCGGCTCACGACAGAACATGACTTTCTACTCAAACACTTTCACAACAACTGAAAGACTTTAAACAAACAAACACAGAATCATTTACAGAGCGAGCTAAAGGGATTGACCGATTGATAGAGGGCTAGATAGATAGCAGGATAGTTAGCCAGATAGATAGATAGATAGTAGGATAGTTAGCCAGATAGACAGATAACTAGATAGATAGTAGGGAGGCTAGTTAACCAGATAGTAGGATAGTTAGCCAGATGAGATAGATAGATAGATAGATAGATAGATAGATAGATAGATAGATAGATAGTTAGCCAGATAAATAGATAACTAGATAGATAGTAGGTAGGCTAGTTAACCAGATAGTAGGATAGTTAGCCAGATAATCAGGTAGATAGCGAGATAGCTAGCGACATAGAGAGCTAGTTGTATAGAAAGCAAGATATATAAATAACTAGATCGATAGCAGGATAGTTAACCAGATAGATAACAAGGTAGTTGGCCATGTATTGATATGAATACTGCTGATTACCTGAAAACTTGACCATATTTATACCTAATTAAAAGGTTCATGTTTGGAATCATTGAAACTACTCGCTCTCCAAACAATCACCCTGTCATGTCGCAGTGCAGAACTCATCCATCCATTTGTCCTCCACTTTCATTTAATTCAAACTGGAAGTTTTGACATTGTTGTTCGTTTTGTTCTTAAATAGATTATATGTTTTTGTTTTTTTGCATAATGAGATTTTTCCTTAGTCTTCAGGGATTCAAGAGAGGAAATTAAACAGGAGGAAAAGAAGACGTGAAACAACATTATACATGAGACTCTTTCACCTTGAGTAGATTAGTTAGTTGTGAAAGTTGAGGTGAAACTCTGCTACAGCCGAACATCAGCATTCAGGTGGAGTCACATCTCAGACCACCTGAGGAGCATGAGCTGGTGTTTGCTGTGCACTAAACTCATCTTAACTCATCTGAAGCTCCAAACATGTGAGGGGAACCAGCAGGTGACAACAGAGTCAGGTGATAATAACCTCTTCTTGTTCTCTGAACACGTCAATTATACCAAAGAAATGTGCACTAAAGCCCGACTAATGAGAACACACGTGTTCATCTTGTTTCAGGAATAAAGCACTGTGTGTCTTCACACTCACTCATTCACTCACAGTGAAATAAGTCAAAGTGAATGGCTGTGATAATGACTGTGCACCGCAGAGCATTCATGAGCTCCACGGCTAAATCAATTTGTGGCGCCACAGACACCAGGTTCTCATGTTACTCAAGTTTATTAGTGTGGTTTTTTATCGCACGTGCTGGACGCTCGAGTAAATCCACCTCTGCTCATCACACTTTAAACTTTAAAAAGTCTTTGTGCTGCTAATTAGCTGCCGTGTTCCCCTGTCTTGCTTCTTGTTATATATGAATGAAAAGGAGCAGAAAGAAGACGAATCTTGTCATATATTCTGCCCCTACAACACAAGAGGTATAACAATAGAATACATTTAAAATAAAATAAGGCTGTCATAATATTCTACACAACATATTTTATCAACATAAATGAGAGAAAAACCTTACAATTGTTATTATATTCTGGATTGTATATGTGTGTTATATATATATATATATATATATATATATATATATATATATATATATATATACACATATACATATATACATATACATATATATATACGTATATATGCATACACACACACACATATACATATATATATATATATATATATATACATATAGTATACACATACACACACATACGTGGATATTGCTCTGCTCTAACGTGCATGAGCTTTTCTCTCTGGACACATTTCATCAGCAGCATGTAGAAAAACAAACCCCTCACACTGGACTGAGCACGTGTGTGTCATCATTATTGAGCGTTTATTAGTGATTCCCCGTCTACACGCGTCCCTTACAGAGCGGAGTGATTATGTATCCACTGATTGTCTGTCACACTCGGCAGCCTCTGCTGAATTATCATTTTTTTCTCAGTCTGGGCTAATGATTTATTTACCCCGCTGTGTGTCGCAGTGTAATCATAGTCTCGTCCCATGTTTCTACATTTGTCTTAGAACCTTTAAATGTGAAAATGTGTCTCTGAGAAAGAGAGAGGAGCAGGCAGCAAACTGGCTGCTGCTTTGTGCACAAAAGCAATTATATCACATAAAGAGAAACTAATTGTTGTGAGTCAGATCTCGGGTGCGTGACTGGGCACACAGCTATTAAAATGTTATGAAAGAGTGCGCCGTGGCTCACTTTAATCAGGGAGAAGGTGAGACGACGTGATGCGGCTCATTGTTCTCGCTCAGAGAACGCCGATATTTTATAACCTGTAGCTGCAGCGTCGACAAAGAGCTCGCTGAAACATGATTATCCACATCTGTCCAACACACACACACACACACACACACACACACACACACCAAGCATTCTTAGTGAGGACACTCATAGATGTAACACAGTCCCAGGCTGGTTTACCGTATCCTTAACCATCACAACAAAGTGCCTAACTGTTAACCAAACCTTCACATAAACCCAATTCTAGGGCTGCAACTAACACTTATTTTCATAATTGATTCTTTTAATGAATCAAGGACTTTTTTGGTCCAGAAAATGTTAAAACAATGATGTGTTCAAATGTCTTGTTTTGTGTTGGCTTTAAAATGTATGATCAAATAGAGGTGGATCAAAATATCAATTTGGTGCAATACGGTAATCGACACACCAGTAATGTAATTAAACCAAAATATTGATATTTTAATTAACAAATGAAGGCTAACCCTAACCCTCTAAAGTTTCACTCGCCGGGCGTCACTACTTCATGTCTCCTCACGGTGGCGCTGCTAACATAAATGAGGGGGAAACTTGGGGTGGAAGGGACCTGGCTGAAGACCAGGGGAGTTTAAAGAAGAGGGATAACAGTGGAGAAAGCTACGTTAACAGATGCTCCATCCATGTTCAATACAGAGACTTTATGACCTTTGACCTTTTATTCTCTGTGTTGTGAATAAATAGAGAAAATCCTGCAATTTTAACTTTTCACGTTTTGTTTTCTTCAGTTCAGACAGATATCGTGAAGTATCCCTGTGTGATTGTCTTCCAATATGTTGATAATCACAGAATCGCTTATCCCGATATATTTGTTATCCATGTATCGCAACAAGAAAGCCCCCCCCCCAAAAAAAATCTACTAATATCGACTTTTTGAAAGTAGTAGAAACACAGGTTTTCATCCTATGAACACTTCTTCACGGCGACTGATTTCTACTCCATCATCACAGCTTGTGTGTGTGTGTGTGTGTGTGTGTGTGTGTGTGTGTGTGTGTGTGTGTGTGTGTGTGGGAGGTGTGATTGGCCCTGCCAGTTGGTGGCGTCATATTTTCCATCCCCTGGTACAATTTCCCACAGATGAAATGTGTCAACATGTCGGAGTGTAACATAAACTCCAGGCTCCGGCTCAGACTCAGGCTCAGTGAGCGCTGAGCGCGGGAGCCGTTAGTTTAAGAAGAGCATGAATCATTCAGAGCTGAAACAGCAGCAGCAGCAGCGGCGGCGGCGGCAGCAGCAGCAGCAGCAGCAGAGCCACCGCTGCCAAGATTGAATGCTCCGGCAGCTCCGGCTTCCTACATCAGCACCGGCAATTACAACATCAAATATTCATCACTACAACCGAGGGATGCTTGAGATTAACCGTGGTGAAGTGAGCTGCAGTTTAGAGCAGTTCGTGTTTATGTGTGGGAACCAAACATTTGTCTCTGCATGTGTGAGGAGGAGGAAGAAGAGGAGGAGGAGGAGGAGGATAGTGAAGCTTTTAAGAACACAAGTCTTACAACAGCTCAGAGCAGTGAAATGAAAATACACCTCGAGTCGTAACAGTCAAAGGTTTAAAGGAAATGTCACAGAGAATGATGAGGATTTACTTGGATAAAACGATGATTTGGGCAGCCTGTGGCCAAGAGGAAAGGCTTGTAACTGGAAGGTAGCTGGTTCAATTCTGGGACGGGCCAAGGGCTGGGGTGCCCCCCTTGCCCCTACAAGGCACCCAATGCCCCATTGTTCCCCAGGTGCAGATAAGTGTTCACTACTGGTGTGTAATAAGGACAAATTTAATATCACTTATTCTAATTTCAGAGTAAACTGATTGTGGATTGGCTCGGCAGAAACAGCTAAAATTCACCAAAAAAGGGAAAAATGGACGATAATCCTGTGTCGTAGCTGCTCAGGCTGAAATAAAACATTTAAAACTGGCTGTGACTTCATGATGAAGACTCGTGGAGTCACAGCTGCTGCTGCCAATTCATAAATTACACTACATTAAAGTGATAGGCTGTTTGATTTAATCCATGGTTCCCCCCATCTTAAAAACTATCTACGAATGATTGAATTGCACAAAATGTCCGGTTGAGGGTTAAAGTGCAACAAATTACAATCCTCGAAACAAGACAGCAGACCCCGCCATTCTAAACAAAGGCAAAAATATACTTCAAACAATGCCTCAACTAACAAGGACCAACGGGGAGAATCAGCGGTGGAAGTTAAGGGAAAATCTTCATAAAAACTACAAATGAATCAATGAATTCCATTTAACAGCTACCACAAAGACTCATATCATAAAATCTGCACCTTCTTATGTCAACAATATCTTAACAACACATCTGCCACTTATTTATCTGAAAAACACAAGTTCATCAACCTGCAACCAAAGAGAAAAGTACTGACTGTCCACTGCTGCCTCGTGTGGTCACCTGGTGTCACTGAGGTAAATCCTGTGCTGCTGTGATGTAAAATCTATGATTTTCTCTATGAATCTCGTAAAAACAGACCCAAAAAAAAAATCTTGTAAAAAGACCTGATTTTTTTTTTTTTTAACACGAAAAGTTCTGTTTAATTTTCTGTTCTATCCGTCTAATTTAATGGAATAAATCACAGGTCGTAGTTTTAAAGTTTACCACCATTTGCAGCTCTTGTGATTGTGATATCAGTGAGTTATTTGGGAAAAACACAGCTGTCTCCACAGCGCCACCATTCTCACACACAGAGAGTTACACTGGTACTCACACTGAGTGTATTCCTGCAGCAAGGAAAACTCAGCCGGGGTCAGAGTGACCCATTTGTCCTGGCAGCTCATTATGTTCAGGCCTCGTCTCTTTGTCTGTGGAGCATTTCCCCGGGCGGGGACTTGCAGTCGGGCGTCACGCGCTGTGGAGAACAGTGACACACACACATCGGATCAGATCACCTGTCACATCGACATCGACACACAAACACACACTTAAAGACAATTGTAACAATGGTAATTGATTTCACCTTCCTTCAGTGTTTGGTCTAATTTACAACTTCCCTGAAAGAGTTCACAAAAATCCCCTCATTTGAAGTTAACTCCGCCCACTCCCTGATGAAATAACATTACCTAGTTACACATATACAATGGTTTATGCTTTAATTGTGTTTTTTTACAAGTTGCAACGGAAGTGATGTCACCCGTAAGAAGTCCCATTTTAAGCCTCGAGGCTCACAATTTGGCTCACATTTTGGCCGCTGCTGTCACGACTCAATCTGTGACCATTTTATTTCTAAATAAATGAATTTTCATATTATGTTTTTAGTAGTTATTCTTAGAAAATAAACACATTGATGTGATCTTTTATGTTATGTTATGTGCACCTATACTGTGCAGGTAAAAAAACAAACGAGACGCATGAACCAGCCAACCTGACTTTGTTGTCGGCCTTCAGAATAAGAGCCGCCGCCGTGCTTCCAGTATAAATAAAACCTGACCATGAATCTTGGTGCAGTTATGGGTACAAAATAAAGTACTCTATTTTATCAATATGTATAATTTTTATTATTCTCATAACACAATCGATAGATTAACTGAATATGAAAGACACTTTAAACCCTAGAAGCTGATTTTCTTACCTACCGTCAACTCAGCACCTCTTACAAATCACCACTTTCTTTTTACCCTGGCCTTCAAAATAAGTTTTAACTCCGCCCAACCATGTAATGCCATGAAACGGGCTGAGAATTGAGAAGAGGAGGAGGGAAACCGGACACCGAGTTATAGCTGTGTGCGTGTGAGGTTTTCAGTGGGACGAGCCTCTCAAATGCTGGTTTATAAAATGTGGGAGGAGTCTGGGACTAACGAGGCACCACGCTGATCGGTCAAGAGCTTGAAGCCTGTGGCTAAATCTGAATGCAGTAGCTGGTGTTTGGCCACAGAGGGCAGTAGACGTAACATGTATCATTTTTGTTGGAAATCTGCACATGAAAATGAAGTGGGTTTTAGGGCGATGATGTTAAGCATGAGCGGTGACCATGCAGTGGTGCTGCGTTCACACACTGGGCGCGTGGGAATCAACCTCCCTCGCATCAACTTTGATCTGCCCCTTGAGCTGAAACTGGAACACACAATAAATAAATAAATAAACAAACACGGAGCTGACAGAGAGAATGTCTTCATTGATGTTTCCCCCTCCTCTAATTCCAACACTATCATGAAGCAGCGACGTGTGCAGCTGAGCCCTGTAATCATCATCATCATCATCATCATCATCCTCTGCTCTCTGTGTGTTGCATCTTCACAGATATAAGAATCCAGCTGCAGCTGTGCTTCCTCATCACTGTCACTGCAGTGATGCAGCTACAGGGATGAGGATTCACACACACACACACACACACTGCGACACACAACATCAACATGCAGCTCACCTGCTGCAGCGCTGGACTGAGGCTGAGGGACAAGGAGGTTAGATGTTCTCAGATGAAGCTGCTGGATGTCATTCCCTCCCTCACCGTGCGTCCTCCTCCTCCTCCTCCTCCTCTTCCTCTGCGCGTTTTCTGTCGTCTCTCAGCTGCAGAGCAAAAGTGTGAGAGTGTGTTTTAATGTGTGTGTGTGAGAGAGAGAAGAGAGAGAAGAGAGGAGCCACTCGCTCTTCTACAGCTGCATGTGAGAGTGTGTGGTGTTTGTTTTTCCTCCAGTGGAGTCAGGTCTCAGCATCACTGACACACAGACAGAGAGAGAACAATTACCCAACACTGCTGCCTGCAATAATCCGCTCCCATACTACCGTTCACTCACTCGCTCGCTCGCTCACGTCACATCCCTCCATCCCCTCCTCCCTCCCCCCCTCTCTCTCTCCCTCCCTCTCCCTCTCTATGACCCACAGTAACGTTGTGTATTCATGGACACACACGTTTGTCTGGAGGTTTATAGGTTATAGGTTGTTACTCTGAAAGAGTAACAACAACAAAGGCTTTCCTGCAAGCGTTTCCAACGGAAATGGAACACACCTTGATCCTTTAGTGAGAGATAATAACAAGGAATGGCAATTCAAAAGATGACAATCAGGCTTGAAGGAGTCGGGCTTAAACGAGTCGGGCTAAAAAGAGTCGGAAAGAGTGAGGCTTTAAAAAAGTCAGGCTTTCAAAAAGCTGGGCTTTAAAAGAGGTGGAAAGAGTCAGGCTTGAAAAGATTCTGGCTAAAAAGAGTCAGAAAGAGTCAGGCTTAAAAAGAGTCAGGCTAAAAAGAGTTGGGCTTTAAAAGATTCTGGCTAAAAAGAGTCAGACAGAGTCAGGCTAAAGAGAGTCGGGCTTTAAAAGAGTCTGTCTTAAAAGAGTCAGAAAGAGTTGAGCTAATGGCAGCCCCACACACACTAAGTATAATTGGTCAGATTTCAGTCCCGATCTGATCCTTCCGACAATCGTGGGTGTCTGATTTGAACAGATTATCTAGCCAGATTATCCTGTAGTGTGAGGGATTAACAGACGCCATTTTAACATATTTGGATGCATCAGAGTCTTCCCCATTTTCAAATCTCAAACATTAAAACATGTTTGATATTTACGACTTGAACAGTGATTGGGGGCGTGACCAGAACCCCACAATAACCAATGAGAGCGAGCTGACCAGGAAACTGAGATGTTTACGAACTTTTGATAGAAACGTAAACTTGTAGATTTGATTTGAGAAGTTGATTCCTTCTCAGTACAAAACATCGCACACACAACAGCTGTTCACTGACGACGTCGACAACAGTCCACCTCTTGAAGTCACGTTAAATCACACGGTGTGTGGTCCTGAGTCTGGACCGGATCGTCTAGTCTGTGCTTTCTCAGGATGAAAACATGGGTTACAAAGCGTCATTTTCACAATTTGTGTCGCAGTTTAAATAAAAAATACTGCTCTCCGTCTCACTCTTTCTCCATCAGTGGTAGTGCAGCTTCACAGCAGGAGTCTGCTCTTCTTCTCTACTTCATCTTCCTCATCTGCAGGAGAATAAAGTGTCAGATTGGAGGTGGATGGATGACGATGATGCAGGGAGACAGAAGATGGAGAAGGGTGTATTTTATATATATATATATTTATATATATATATATTGTTAACCAATGTGATATGACATGAAGACGACATGAGGATTAAAGTCATCCAATAAAAACTCATATTATGTGGTGAATAATTTAGAATAATTATCCAATTTGTAATTGTTCTAATTTTCATGGAAATAACATTTTAAATGATTACTGTGTGATATTTGTACAGCTATGTAGATACTTACAATATGATGTGATATATATATATATATATATATATACACACATACACATACATACATACATACACACACACACATATATATATATATAAGTCAGGACCATATTTACAATAAAATGGTAGTTTGACACACATTTTGCTTTGGGCAGTTACTGTGACAATCTGTATTAAAAAAGATTAAAAAACAAATGATTTCTCAATGGGTAAAAACATATTTCTTTGCCGATGACACCTACTCTGTGGTGCAGCTACTTTCACAAGGTGTCGTCAGCCAGCATCAAGTTTGTGGACTTCATGTGGCGTTAGCAGAAAGGATGACATTTACGAGGTTTCTTGAATGCATCTTGAAGTTCTCCTCTAAGTTCAACATGATGTGAACCCTACATTACTTCCACTAGCTCTCATGCAACAATAACGTTGAATATTCAAAGAAAGAAAATGTCCATCCCTGTAGTGAAAGTGAAATTCAAATTCATGCAAAAATACTGTAATTGTGCCATATTATTGTCTGAGTGCCGAGTTTAGGCACTATTTTAACCACTTAACAATAGAGTCATCTGACAACAGATTTCTATGATATCTTAGGAATATGTTCACTGCTTCATCTCTTCCACACCAAACTCCATAGACAAAATCAGCGTTTTTAGCTCACAGTGGACACAGGAGCTACTGTTCTACTGCTGCCTGTGTCATTGTGGTAAATTTAAACAAGGATTTCAAATGCTGAAGTCACTAAATAATATTTCTGAAGTTACTGATGGGGCAGCAGTGGATCAACACTGCTGCCAGTCCGCTCAATATAAATCTGGTTAAATCCTCAAATTATTGGAGAAGAGAACATGTGATGAAGCATTTTGACCTTTTGTTTTTTAAAGTAATAGAATGTCACTTTTTTGCACGTCAAAAAGAACACAGTCACATCCCAGAGGACAAAATAACCTTTTTCTTTCAGTGAATTTAGTTTATAAATAAACGTGAGCACAGCTGCTTCAGGCCAAACATGTTCATGCATCATTAATATTCCGAGCAGCACCATTGACATTTTGAGCGTTTAGCCGACAGTCTGGTCCAGAGACACACGCACACGATGAGTGGACGCGTCGGAAATGAACTGCGATTCTTAGGTGACTTCATTGGAAGCAATCGATGGCAACAAAGCCACGGGTTAGAGCCGCGTCAATAACAAATCACAAGTAAGAAAAACTCATCATAGGCACTTCTACAAAAGAAAAAGGATGAGGAGGAAAAATCTGCTTATTTTTAAAGGGACTCAAGATATAAGCTATAAACTCTTAATAAGCCTTGTTTTAAAAAATGCAACACACAAAAAGTGTGTAACTGGTGAAGTAGCATATTTTTGCTGCTCTAAGTTTAGTTTAGTTTGTCCACAGTGAGCTACTGTAAAAACATGGCCGCCCTGCTCTTGCTCTTTTATTGAAAAGTCTCAAAAGCAAATTCTCAATATTCCTAAAAACTAGGTCGTCTTCTCTAACTTTTTTCATGCAGCTTCCAGTCTTATATTATTGTATTAACTGTAGTGAAACTGGAAGTGGAGAAGATCGAGGCTCCACTCCAGTTTGAACTCCTGTGTGTTAAATAAATGTCTTTGCTTTGAGGAACAAGCAGCTTAACTGCTCAGCAGGAGGCGTAAAGGTGACTCTATATTAGTTTCTATCCCACTGTTCTGTCTTTCAGGCGAGGCTGTAGGAGGAAGAAGGAGCTACAAGGACTCTGCTTCCTGGAATAAAACCTTTACATCACCTCCCACCTGCAGGAACCGCGGTTTGGTCCAACACCACCACAATTGCCAGCAACGATTGACTGAACCATGACCCAGATATGGGTGTGTGTGTGTGTGTGTTTGCTGACTAGAGTGCCAATACCATTTGTTGTTTTAGTGCTGCCTCGAGGCCGTCTGTGTAGGTCATGTGGGTGTTTACATTTGTGTCAAAGAGGTGGAAGCTGCCCAAGTATCGACATGTCTGTCACATGTGACCACCAGGGGGCGTCTACAGAGACGAGCAGCCAACACCACCTTTGTCATGAGGTCCACTACAAAATATACACATCAGTAAATAAGTGACTGGGCTGTTTCAGGGGAGAAAGAACGTCATTGCTCGCGGTTGGTTATTGAGTTTATTTTGATTTCGTCCTCCTTCAGTGTTCTTCAAAGATTCCAAACCGATCCAAAACTTCATTCATCTTCTGCTGCTTTATCCTCCACATCAGGGTCGCAGGGGGCGCTGTACTGTATCAGAAATGATCTAGGAGTTACAGTAATAAGAAGTAAGCACGTCGGCGACGGCACGATTGGTAATAGAAGGGTTAAGCTGTGTGTCCACCACGTGGAGCAGCTCGGTTTGGTACAGAATTTTTTGGGCATTTCCATTTTGGAATAGGACGAAAATAACCAGGCCCAACTGTTCCATTGTTTGGCACCCTTTCCTTGGGGTACGAGGGGTAAAATGGTACGGTCAGGGTGGAGCTAGACTGACTCCACCCACGACAGTCCACTGATTGGGCGACAGAAAAACACAACTCTCTTTCAACCGGTGTTTCTTCAAACGCTCGCGGTCTATTCTCGTCCAAAGCTCGACGTCTTAAGACGATCAGCTGGATGTCCTGGACAGTTCTGCAGTTGATTAACGGACAGACGTCCAGTCCAGTTCCAGCATTACCATAGCAGAGAACTGGAGACTGCATTAAGAACGTCCACTGACTGTGACAGTGGTCCACAGTGTTCACACACACTTCATCAGCCCCCCACCACCACTGCCCTGCACTTTGTCTGTGTGCTATAAATAGCCAGTGAGTGTGGAGTTGACTGCAGGACACTGTGTGGATCATAAAGGTGGACGTTATGTAAGATGGTGCATCGACACACACACACACACACTCTGCTGGATGTAAGTAACACACACACACACACACACACACACACACACACAGCAGCAGCATCGTCCTGGTCCTCGTCCTCCTCACAGTGACTTCACATCCCCTTGAGCAGAAGGAGTGAAGAGAGACTGACATTTATATAGCGACACTTGACATTAGCCTGGAGACGCCGGCCATTTTCAGCAGATCTCAGTGTCATAGAGGAGCACTGATCATTATACACAAGTGTACAATACATGTGAAATATGTTCATTAAAGAGCACACATCAGGTCTTTATCAACCAGAAATGAAGTAACACAAGCACAGATTCTATTATTGTGCGGCAAAAAACGATTATGAATTAAACTAAATAAAAAGGGATGGTTCACATGCAACGTCCAAAAATACATTGAAAATATTAACACGTTCAGGAAAGAAAAAGGTAAATCAATCGTATTTACACTTTTTCTGCATAGTTTCTGAAATCATTTTGCAGTTTCATTTTAATCTAATTCCTTTCATTTTTGCCAAAAAATAAATAAAAATTGCAACAAATCTGCTTCTTTTTTTTTGCTTGTTTTTAAAACCAAGACTACAATTACAATCTAACCTAATGTCACCCCATCATCAATCACTATGTTGTATATGGACTTAAAGGGATATTTTCATTTTGTTTTTTTTTTTAATAGTGGTTGCATGAAATATAAACACATGCTCCTAAAATATAAGGCACAGACATTGATTTGATCTGACTGGAAATTCAACTTTGTGGCTCTTTGGAAACGATTCAATTCTCCCACACCAAACCCCATAGAGAACATCAGTGATTTTAACACTGCTGCCTCCATCACTAAGTTCAAATGTCTTATTTTCTGAATTCTTTGTTCAGATTGACCTCAGTGACACAAACTGACCACACGAGGCTGCAGAGGACCAGCAGCTCCTGGACTAATGGACTAATCCAGTACTTGTTTGGGCCATAAAATTTCAGGAAACGTCACTCAGTGTTTCACAAACGTCTGGATTTTGACCACAAACCAAATTTATTCAGTTTTAAGGATTTTATTTGATAATATGGAGCAAAGAAAACAGAAATGATTCTTTTCATTTAAGAAGCGGTAAAGTAAATGAAAATGAATAGTTTCAGCTCTAGATTCAAATTTTTTGTCAGTTACACAATTTCTGTGCTGAGATTTACACTCGGTTCGATAAATAAAAGGTAAAATCTCCGTCACACTTTAAATTAAATTCTTAATTCTGCTCCAAGTGACAGAATTAAAAATGGCTTCCTGTCCGTAGCGGCGGCGGTGGCAGAGGCTCATGGGTAATATTATAAGGTTTTTATATCTGCTGTGACAAAGTGATGATTTCTCGGGGGTGAAGTCGACTTAATGAGTGAATGTGATTGAGGAGGGATTTGAACATCACGACTCTTCACCATGCCTGGAGTCACTTTTATTATATTATTGTGTCAAACTTAATTTCCCTGGTTGTATATTTAAAAAAACAAATATAGATCATTTAGTGATCACATGCTCTTTTTTTCTGTTGTCATGACAACTGCACTGGTACTTATTTACTTTTTACACGATCAGAACAAATGACATTTATATTATTTCTCTGGGTTTTTCTTCACTTATTGAACTATTGTTGTACATTTATTAACATTTCTATTCCATGCATTTGCATTTATTTATTTCTTCTCTATTTATATTTATTCAGTGTTTAAATGCATTTACATCTGTACAACGATCATTCATTTATCTCTACGTGTATTTGTATCTCCACGTCTAAATTTATATACACAGCGAATATTATTATTTCTGTATATTTATATCTGTATTTATTAAGTTATTTCAGCATTTCTGTATTTCTAATTTGTATTTATTCATTTATATTCATTCAGTGTCTAAATGCATTCATGTCTGTATTTAGAGTTGAATTTCAACATGAATTACTTTCTCCATTTTTCATGTGTCTGTATGTTTACATTTGTATTTCAACATTAATGTTAAAATTTGGTTATTTTATATCTGAACATCTATTTATTTATTTGTTTATATTTATTCTCTTTTTCCACTTGAACAAGCCTTTATGTCGACATTTATCAAATTTATTTCAACATTCAGGACCTGATACAACAGTCACACAGTTTAAAGTAAAATCAGGCAGAGGAGACACGAGGTTACTCAGATATTATTAAACATCCTAATGGAATTTGTCACTTCAATTTTCACTAAAACTCACCCTTTAACCAAAAAAACTGATGTTTTACAGGCGACAGATCATTAATTCTCAGCTTGTTATGAAACCACCGCTCCTTTTATACATCATCCACGACCTCATCTAGCGACATTTCACCACTCACTCTCACCACTTCATAGTAAGGCGACACGGTGTAAAAGGTTAAAGGGCAAATCTGTCCATGCTGCAATCGAAACACTCACTTCTTAAACCAACAGGTCATTAAAGAGCAGAGACCATCTTTGACTTTGTCAGGATAATATTCATTTATCCCCCCCCCCCCCATCAATAACAGGTCAACATTTACATCTTCGTGTCAGAATAAATGAACTCGTCGATACGTTTCAGCTGGGATTATTTGGTTTAGGAAAAGGACCACATGGTTTTCTAAAGTTGTACCTTGCATTTTGTGCATTTAACCACATTTCTTCTGATTTAAAATATGTGCCATCTATGGCTGTGTAATCTATGAAATAATAAATTATGACAAATTTAACATAGAATAACACAAACACACACCCACAGATTACAGCGCAGCACTTCATGAGCACAAAGTTACAATGTTCATTTGGTACGATTGGCAAATAAAGTGATTTTAATGAACACTTACCAGCATCTGGGCCAATGGATAACGGGGGGTGTCCCAACACAGAGGTCAAAGGTCTTATGGAAATGGTCAACGTTGCCATGGTTGAACACAAAGGTGTGGCAGCGACGTACACAAACGAAGACAGGAAGTAGCTGCAGGGAAACAGGAAACAGCCACGTTTGACAAGCTTGTCCAATAATTTATCCCAAAAACTGAATAATGGAGAATGAAACTGAGTTGAATTGAACTTCAAATGGATTAAACTGTCCAGAAAACTTGTGTAGATCAAACAGTTTAACACAGACACTTATTACATGCATTTTATTATTTCATGAGTTAAAACTTGGGCTTTCAGTTGATTTTCTCGATTAATCGAGTAATTGTTTGGTCAATAGAATGCCAGAAAATGTTGATCAGTGTTTCACAAACCTGAGAATACTGATGTTCTCAAATGTCTTGTTTTGTTCACAAACAGAAATCACAGAAACTGGTTTTAATTCTTATAAAAAATAATAATAATTTAAAAAAATGCGTTTATCAACTAATTTAGTAATCAATTAATAATTAATTGATCAAATAATTGTTTCTAGCCCTTGTTAAAACGTTAAAATAAACTCTGTTCTCTACATGAAGACAGAGTGAGAGACATTGAACACATCAGTTAAACTGCTTCATTTAAAATAATAACCACATGTTAATATGTGTAATAAGAATGTTAATATGGATTACGTGATATTTTTATGTAAAATAAATCCCAACATTCAAACTGTGACTGCTGTAGAAAAATGTAGATGATTTACCAACTTTAATCTCACTGAAACTCTCAAACTGAACGTTTGCGTGAAAGTAAAAGACAGTCACCAAAAATCCAACATTTACAGGCTCTTTTCAAATGGTTCAGCATCTCAAAACTACTCAGAGTGAAACATCACCAAACAATAGACAATAGATGATCTCTGATAACTTTTTCTTCTACGTTCCCGTTTTTAAAAACAGTGGAACCATCGTCACACTCGCCTGTTAGCCTGCTAGCCTGTTAGCCTGCTAGCCTATTAGCCTGTTAGCAGTGAGGAACTCACCTGTTGCTTCACTGACGTTAATTGGAGTCAGGTTTCATCAGGGGTGGAGTAGCTCAGTGGTTAAGACCGGTACCCTGTGTGCGAAAGACATCATGGTCGCAATGGTCGCAAGTTCGACTCCACTCCTGGCTGATTGTACTCAATTACAATAATCTAACGTAATCACAACTGCCGCCGTTTGGCTTGATTGACAGCTACTTAAACCTTACAAAATGGCGGCGGTTGGTTGGTTCCCATTGGTTTAGGGCGGGGCGGGATTTGGACCCGGAAGTCGAATGTATTTATTAAATTGGTATAACGTAAAAAAGCAAAAATAATACGTGAATTAACAACAACAATAATAATATGAGCAGAATCATGAAAAACATTTCTGTAACTACTGTTTGCAATATTTTATAACATTATTTATGACTAAATTCATGTTTCACATATATATTCACACATGTATATTCAGTTTGTATCCTAAAAAAGGTACAAACAGAGGGTTTCCACCCATTGACATTAAATTCACAATAATATTGTGAATCGCAATTATTTTTGTCACAAAACTTCTTATGATCAGATCATAATAATGTTTTTAAACCACAGGAGGGCACTACGTTGCTACATTTGCTCCTTCAGAATTAAAATAACACTCTGGAATTTAAAAAGAAAAAAATTAATACAATATTAGCAACATATTAGCAACTATATAATATTAGCAACGATGTAATATGTAAAGTTTAACATGAAATATAAACTTTGGATAAAAGCGTCTGCTAAATGACATGTAATGTAATAAACAAAGCTATTTTGCCTGTTTCTTTTATAATTGTGTTTTAATAACTAGTTTCTGTTCTGTTTTAACTCCAATGTTTTATGGTAATATTTGAATCTTTGTATTTCTGCCTCTGTGAATGGTGTTATACAGTGATGTATAAACGTGGCCTAATAAATAGAATGAAAAGAAAGAGTCTTCCCGCGTCTGTTGACAAGATGTTTTAATCCTAGCGTAAACGTGTAAAAATGTTCAGTAAATCCAAAGCAGCTTGATGATGTGTCTCTGTTACTCTCGGCAGATGTGATCGACATTATGTTCCATTAACTCGTCTAATATCAGCATCTGCTGTTTCACTGGAGCACACACACACACACACACACACACACACACACACACCATCTGTGGATCTGTTAACATGACGTATCATTAGCATCCACACCTGCGTCTGCTCCTCTGCACACGTCACCGTGTGTGATAGTGTGTGTGTGTG
The DNA here is from genome assembly GCF_958295425.1 of Solea solea. Taxonomy (NCBI): domain Eukaryota; kingdom Metazoa; phylum Chordata; class Actinopteri; order Pleuronectiformes; family Soleidae; genus Solea; species Solea solea. Next base: position 26,788,348 of record NC_081146.1, read on the forward strand.
TGTGTGTGTGAGAGATATTTTCATAATTAAAAGCACACACACACCCACACACACACACACGGCGTCACACTCAGTGATGCTGTAGTGGAACAAGAGTGTCAATTTTATGTTCTTATGTCATTATAAACAGGGAGAACCCAAAGGGAAATACAAATGATTTTCAAACAATTGTTTTCAAAGAATAGAATAGAACTTTATTGTCTTTATTTATTGGATGACGACAGTTTTATTTGGTCTCACATTTTACAAAATGTCAAAAGTCTGACTGATTCCAGAAGCTTTAAATTCCCCCCAAAATACAAATATAAAATCAAAATGATGTTCTTTAGGTTCTTTACGTGATCATATACTGTCAGTGATGTAAGCTATTAAGGTAAGTAAACTATTATTATTTAAAATAATAATAGTTTATTTTCCCAATATCAATGAAGAACAATTAAGAGTGAACCACTTTTCTGTCAGGGACACTTGATCTTTTTATAATGAGGCGGTGTAACACTGTGAAATGTAGTTAAATTAACACTAAAAAAAGACAAAAACACTCTTTTCCACAGTGTTTTTGTCTCTCTTATAGTTTAACCTGGAACGTGCAATGGGTTTTTTAAGACAATAACTTTTTAATTTTTTCTCTTTAAAAATCCTAATATTGTCACTGATGTCATGATATTTCTTTATTTTTATTCTTATTATCATATTACATATGTATGTATTTATTGTAGTGTATTGCTTATTTAGTTGCTTGTTTATCAAGGGTCGTATCCTCTGATAAATGTGCTAAAATAAATCAAATACATATATAAATAATAAACATATAAATAAATTGTAGTTTCAAAATGTAACATTTTCCTTAAAAACACCAGTGAGTGATTTTTTTTATTTTTATTTTTATTTCTATTTCTCACTCAGTTGGTTTTCGTCCTCATGCTGAACAGCTGAAGGACGCACTGCAGTGCCCACAACAGCAGAGAGAGGGCGACAAAGGCCAGAACAAGAGACACAGAGACACACAGATTAGTAAAGTAAAAGTAATTAGTAAAGGCTGTAAAGTCATAGAAACTGTGATTAAATTCAATGTTTTAGAAAAGTTATTAAGATTTTATTACAGTACAGAGGGGTTTGAATTCAATTAGGAATTTATTTTTACTTGCTCCATTTCTATTTTATTTACATTAAACTTTATATCAGGGGTCAAAAATGGAGGGTCTCAGTTTGATAATCATAAATTGTATTATTTCAATGTCTTTCTCTCAAAAAGAGACTTTTAATTCACTTTATATTAATGAATTACTGATTTTGTAAGTTCACCCTATGACAAAAATGAACGGTCTATAATTTTAATGGTAGGTTTATTTTAACAGTGAGAGACAGAATATCAAACAAAATCACATAAAACAAAAGATTTAAATTATTTTGCAATTCATTGAGTGAAATAAGTATTTGACTTTGGATCAAAACATGACTTAGTTCTTAGTGGAGAAACCCTGGTTGGTAAACAGAGGACAGACGTTGGTTGTAGTCGATCACCTGCACACAGCTCAGGAGGAGTTTTAGACCACTCCTCTTTGCACATCCTCTCCAAATCCATAAGGTTTTGATGCTGTCGCTTTGCAACTCGAAGCTTCAGCTCCCTACACAGAATTTGGATTTAAAAGGATTTAGGTCCAGAGACTGGCTTGACCTCTCCATGACCTTAATGTGCTTCATCTTGAGCCATTCCTCCTTCGTTACGTCGCGGCTGAATGTTTCACTGGAAGACCCATCCACGAGGTTAGCGGTTGAGCTGTTAATATAATGTTATTGGTTCAGGTTGACAAGGACACAAGGACACAAGGACACAACTATCACAACTACAATATCAACTATTAAGATATATAGATATTAGGGGTGTACTTTCATAAGAAGTGTGAAAAAACATCAAGTTGTTTAAATCGATACAAAATTGATGCAACAAACGTTAAAGTTAAAGGTGAATGGGAACGTTCTTAAATAAGTAAAAAAGTATAATACAATAAAGATGTAGAAAATACTGTAAACATTCCAACAGTTCCAGCTCTTATTCTGAAGGCACATCTTTTAATTTGTTAAAATCAGATTCATCGAAATTTATAAACACTGCTGTCAGGTTGATCACTTTTCATACATGTGACGTCACGTCGTCGCCGTCCACTAAACTGTGGCGACACTGGAATTATTACTATTATTATACGCAGCCAGAAGTAGGTGTGGCATATATATATATATATATATATATATATATATACATATATACACACACATAAACATACATATATATATATATATACATACATACATATATATATATACATACATATATACATATATATACATATATATACATATATACATATATATATATATATACATACATATATATATATATATATATATATATACATATATACATATATATATATATATATATATATATATGCAGAGGCCCAGGGTCCCTGCACTTTAAAACGCTTTAAAGTTTTAAAGCGTTGATACAATCAAACTATTGTCATTAACTGTTGTCCCTCAACACTGCACAGGTGTGACTGGTCGTCATGTCCGGGTGAGGGTCCGGGTGAGGGTGAGGGTGTGATCAGGATCCTTTAGTGTTTCTGATCATGTCCTCCATCATGTTCCACTGTTCAGGCGTCACCTGAGACAAAGACACGTGTGATTACAAAGCTCTTTTAACGCGTGGACATGCAGCTGTCCATGTGTCTCACGTGTCTCACCCTGCGCAGCTCGTTAAATTCTCCAGCCATGGACACATACTCTCCTCCGTCCAAACGGATCACCTGAAAACACACACACCTCAATTCAACTGACCCGAGTCTGTTTATGTATTCATATGTTCTAAAACCATGTTCACCTTGTTATTATTATTATTATTATTATCATCATTATTATTATTACCTGTGTGAACTCTGACACCTGTGTGTGTGTGTGTGTGAACTATGACACCTGCATGAACTTACAGCTCCAGACATCCAGGTGGCGTAGTCACTGCTCATATAAGCCGCCAAGTTCGCGACCTCTGCTGGTTTCCCCAAACGACCTGTAGGAATTCGACCAATCATAGACTTCTCAAAGGTTCCTGTTGGATCTAAACGACTGAACGCTCCCTAAAAACAAATGAATAAAGATGTAAACATATGAATAAAGATGTAAACAAATGAATAAAGATGTAAACATATGAATAAAGATGTAAACAAATGAATAAAGATGTAAACATATGAATAAAGATGTAAACAAATGAATAAAGATGTAAACAAATGAAGATGTAAACAAATTTATAAAGATGCAAACAAATGAATAAAGATGTAAACAAATGAAACAAAGAAAGATGTAAACAAACAACCTTTGTTTTGATTGGTCCAGGCTGAATGATGTTAAACCTGTGACCATAGCGCCCCCACTCTGCAGCAAGAGACCTGTCACACATTCGTAATGTTACCATAGCAACAAGCCAGGGGCAAAGACATGATGTCCTCAGGTTTATTAGCAAACTGACTTGTAGAGTGCCTCAACTCCAGCCTTGGCTGATGCACTTGGGACCACAAAACCAGAACCAGACTCAGCATAGATGGTGGTGATGGCGAGGAAAGAAGCTCCTGAACAAACAAACAAATCTGGATCACTTCCTGAATGAGGGTTCAGGTCTGAAATCATGTGTCCACACCAGCACGGCCCCCGCGGGCTCACTTCACCTCACTAACATGCAGAAATAGATCATTGACATGGTTTATAAAAAACTGTGACAATCGTTAGGAGAAAGCACTGGAATTAATGTGTGTGCATAATATTCATCATTTAAATGTAAATAAGCTCGTCCTACACACGCACGCACGCACGCACGCACACACGCACACACGCACACACACACACACACACACACACACTAATGATGGGACATAATATTTGAATAAAGGACAGGAGGACCTGATGTCATGTGGTCACAGGAGACAAATCCAGAACTCAACGTCACATGTAAACAGTCTTGTGATTGGACAACAAAGAACAGGTGGGAACAGAACTCATACTCTGTCTCCCTGTCTGTCTCTGTTTCCCATCTGTCTCTGTCTCCCTGTCTGTCTCTCTGTCTGTCTCTGTCTCTGACCTCTCTGTCTCTGGATGAGTCTCTTCCCCAGCTCCAGAGTAACGAAGGCCGTCCCGTTGAGGACAATGTCGGTGATGGTCTTCCAGCCGTTTGGAGACAGACGCTCTGATGGACAAATAAAGTTTCCCGCTGCGTTGTTGATGATCACCTGTAAAAATCACCTGACCTGTGTTACCTGCTCTCAAATCATGGACACACTTCGTCTTTCTCTGCCTCACAACACACACACACACACACACACACATAAAAAGTGAAAATAAAGTTATCTTTATATTTTAAAACACTCTTTGTATTTGATTATTATTAATAATATTAATATTAGGTCATAATAATAACTCATTCATTCCTTTATCTTCAGATTTCATGGTGAATTACATTTTTTATTTTTATATTTGTACACTAGATGGCGCTACTTTCCCCCAGTGTGTGTGTGTGTGTGTCTCTTACATCAGGAAGACCTGTGAGACTTTCCATCTTGTCAACACAATGGGAAACGTCCTCAGGATTTCTGACGTCACACTGAACCACATGGACCTGAGGACAGGCGAAGACAGGTGAGGTGAGGGGCTTAAGACCACTTCACTTTCAAATCATTTAAATCAAAATCATAAATGTATTTTTGTTCAACAACAGCTGCAGAAAATCTAATTAAATAAAGAAAGATAAATATAAAACATAGAAATTAGAATACAAAAACAACAGGGACCAGATTCTGGTTCTGGTTCTGGTCGGTCACCTTGTTCCCAGTCTGGCTGCTGATCTCGTCAGCTGTCTGCTGAAGAACTTCAAGTTTCCTGAACAAATAAACAGAATCTGTGATTGCTCTGTCCACTGCCACTACTAACTTGTTAACTTGTTAACTAGTTAATAGTTAGCAGCTAACCTGCTGGCGATGACACAAACAGCTCCCAGCTGGGACAGTGTGGTGGTCATGGCTCGGCCCAGTCCTGTCCCCCCTCCTGTGATGAAAGCCACTCTGTCTTTGAATGTCCCTGAAGACAACATGACGTCTTCAACTGGACCAAAGAACCCGGAGTGAGGAGGACACGTGGACTGAAGCACGGAGGAGCGATGGAACCAGGACTGAAAGAGACGGACATTACCGTGATCCTGGCACCTGTCTGTCTGTCCCTGTCTGTCCCTCTGATGGACAGACACACTCTGATGTCAGCGCGTGACGTTAATGTTTAGCTAACGTTAGCTTGTAGCAGTGATTCTTATTTCATTTACGTGACTTTGTTCTTATGATAAAAACTCACCTGAGATTCATTCATTCATTCACTCACACATTCACAAGTAGGGCAGCTAGTTAACCTAGTTTTCCACTCACAACTGCAGACATAAACTAAAACACGTAAAAACTGTTGAACCTACTTCACATTTAAAGAGACACAAAAGACAAAGGGAAGTTTAAACTACTTTAATTAAACGGTTATCGGTGACGTCACAGAGTAAACAACTCACTCTGACTCCTGGAAACAGACGAGAACCTCCACACAGCGCCATTTTGTTCTTCAGTGTCACCAGCGAGGGGATCATACCAACGTGTGGCGGGGGGTGGATCATACCAACGTGTGGCGGGGGGGTGGATCATACCAACGTGTGGCGGGGGGGTGGATCATAACAACGTGTGGCGGGGGAGTGGATCATACCAACGTGTGGCGGGGGGGTTGATCATACCAACGTGTGGCGGGAGGGGGGAATCCCACACTAAAGAAATTCTTCAGGCTTCAGTGACGTAATTTCATAACAAACACAAGACAACGTTGATCATTTATGACGTGGGACTCTAACCCCCCCCCCCCCCCCCACCCCCCTACATATAGTTCAGTCCAGAGTGTGTCGATATCACCTGATCCGTACACGTGTCACGTGACTTGGTTTCTCTCTTTAAAGTCCGACACTTTTGTTTAGCGGCGTCTTTTTTCTGAGACACTTCCGATTCGTGTTGATCGATCAATTGCACGTGATCGATGGGAAATGGATCAGAACTCTGAACCAGAACTGGTTCTGGTCTTCAGTGGGAAACGGAAGTCCGGAAAGGATTATGTGACGGACCTGATACAGGAACGGTGAGTGTTACTGTAATTGATTATTCATCTTTAATATCGACTGTTGTAATCATTGTTTTTGTTATTTATTCTAGTGACTCTTAGTGAATCATTGTTTTAAAGTGTATTATTAAAAAGCTGAACCAGGGTAAATATGCAAATGAGCTGCACTTCATTCACATTAACAAAAAAGTTTGTCTGACATTAAATATGTGTCTATACATATACATGTGTACTGTATGTATATATAGACATGTATATATGTGTATGTATACCTGTATATATATATACACTGTATAGACCTTTTTGATACATTTTCTCAAATTGGATCAAAACCTAATTGAACAAATCATCAGCACAATGCATCCATACCATAATAATCCTTGTGTTGTACAGTTTAGGCGCTGACGTGTGCAGTGTTGTGCGTCTGTCCGGTCCACTCAAACATCAGTATGCTCAGGTGAGACTGCATCAAACACACACACACGCCACATGTCACCATGCAACACCACTAATGACGTCACTATGGTTACTGCAGGAACATGGTCTGGACCTGGACCAGCTGCTCGGTCCTGGACCTTATAAGGAGCGTTACCGTGCCGACATGATTCGCTGGGGAGAAAAACGACGACAGCAGGATCCGGGATTCTTCTGTCGTTTAGCAACAAGAGGAGCACGGCAACCAGTCTGGGTAAACTTACACACTGTGATTGGTCAGGTGATGAGTGACGCTGTGCTATGATTGGTCAGGTGGTGAGTGGCGCTGTGCTATGATTGGTCAGGTGATGAGTGATGCTGTGCTATGATTGGTCAGGTGATGAGTGATGCTGTGCTCTGATTGGTCAGGTGGTGAGTGACGCTGTGCTCTGATTGGTCAGGTGACAAGTGACGCTGTGCTCTGATTGGTCAGGTGATGAGTGACGCTGTGCTCTGATTGGTCAGGTGGTGAGTGACGCTGTGCTCTGATTGGTCAGGTGATAAGTGACGCTGTGCTCTGATTGGTCAGGTGATGAGTGACGCTGTGCTCTGATTGGTCATGTGATGAGTGACGCTGTGCTCTGATTGGTCAGGTGGTGAGTGACGCGCGGCGGCTGTCAGACCTTCACTGGTTTCGCTCACAGTTTCCTCGACAGACTCTTTGTGTCCGAGTTCAAAGTTCAGAGGAGACAAGGACACAGAGGGGGTGGAGCTTCACTGCTGGTAAGACGTGTGTGTGGGGGAGGGGTTACTCGGTCCAGTGGTTTAACGCTCTCTTTCTCTCTCGCAGGTGTTGATGATGCAGAGTCAGAGTGTGGGCTGGACAGCGGTGTTAAATTTGATTGGATAATCTCTAATGAGGCCGACGCCCCCTCATTAGATGAGCAGCTGCAGCCAATCCTGAATCTGGTCAAAGAGTCACGCAAGAGTCACATCTGATCAATGATCAATAACATTAATGACGATTTCATGCCATGACAGACGGAGCAGGAATCAAACCATCAACCGTTTGACACACTGTTGTAACCTGTGTGTGTGTGTACAGGACTGTCGCCCTCGTCTCACATTTATGACAGAACCTTTGACATACAGACGTTTGTTTATTTCATTTTATTGTCGCCACTTGGTGGACTGTAGTGGAACATGTCATCATGCTAATTTGCATAATCATAGCTGGTAACAGAACTTTATAAAAACAAAGAAATAAACAAAGTCTTGGCAGTGATGAATCTGTCCTGATTTATTACAATGACTTGTGACATCACAGTGATGACATCATCACACCAGTTTGGCCCCAGGGTTTCCATATATGGCAGCACAATGCCTTACTCTGACTGGCTACCTTAGATCACACCCACAAAAAAACTAAATATATATCAATTAAAGTGATTGGTCATTAATCATTGCTGTAGCAAATGACACAAAGAAAACCATTAGTACTTTGTTATTAATAGAGGAATGTTTGATTAGTCACCGGCTATAAAAAAAAATTCTCATGTAATACTGAAGGGGGTGGAGAATGTAGAGGCGTGGTTAAGTAAAGTAAAGCAACCCTGAAAATGTGAATAAATGCTCAAAGAAGGAATGTAAAAGAAATGAAGAGGAGTGCGGGGGGGGGGGGGGGGGTTTAGTGTTAGCAGTAGCTCAGCAGCAGGGGGTGCTGACGAGTAACAGGAACGTTTTGGCCACATTACTGGGGAGGAGAGGAGTGAAGAAGAGGTGGGGCTTCAGCAGGAGTTCAGGTCCTCCATCGTCTGGTGCAGATTCGCCTGAAGCTCCATGTTTGCATTTCTGATCGAAGTCAAGTCATCTAAAACACACACACACACACACACAGTCATGTGACTGAATCGGCACATAAACAAACTCCGCCCACTTAATGTCTGCATACCTTCCAGTTTGTCACTTTTTCTCTCCAGTTTGGAGACGGAACCCTCAGCATTCTCTGCTCTTATCTCAGCCTGGAGACACAGGTGAGACACAGGTGATGAGACAAGTGAGACAGAAATGGTGCAAGACAGGTGAATATTCTGTCTCACCTGCTGGAGTTTCTCACTCAGGATCTTGATCTCCTCCTCATACCGGTCTTCCTTTTGATTATACTGAGAGAAAGACAGTTGTTTAGAACAGACACACAGTCTGTCTGACTGACTGACTGTAGTGAACGACTGGCTGTAGTAGTCGGGAACAGTCAGACTGTAGTGACACAGTCTGACTGACTGTAGTAGTCGGGAACAGTCTGACTGTAGTGACACAGTCTGACTGACTGACTGTAGTGAACGGGGAACAGTCTGACTGTAGTGACACAGTCTGACTGACTGTAGTGACACAGTCTGACTGTAGTGAGCGGGGAACAGTCCGACTGTAGTGAACGGGGAACAGTCTGTAGTGAACGACTGACTGTAGTAGTCGGGGAACAGTCTGACTGTAGTGAGCGGGGAACAGTCTGACTGTAGTGAGCGGGGAACAGTCTGGCTGTAGTGAGCGGGGAATTGTCTGGCTGTAGTGAGCGGGGAACAGTCTGACTGTAGTAGTCGGGGAACAGTCTGACTGTAGTGAGCGGGGAATTGTCTGGCTGTAGTGAGCGGGGAACAGTCTGACTGTAGTAGTCGGGGAACAGTCTGACTGTAGTGCGCGGGGAACAGTCTGACTATAGTCGTCGGGGAACAGTCTGACTGTAGTGAGTGGGGAACAGTCGGAGACCATTTTTATTATTTACGTTTTAGATTTCCAGTTCACATAGTGCTGAGCAGTGGTTTCACTGTTCACTGTTCACTGTTCACCATGTTCCCCATTTTGCAGATTAAATTGGATTGATCTGGATTACTTAAACCTGACCCCACAGCCACACCTCCCCATCATATGAAAAACTCCACCCCCTACCTTCTCAGCCTGGGCATCCAGAGACTTTGAACCAGAGAAAACAGTTTTCAGCTCCTCCTCCATCTCTCGACATTTGCTGCAGGTCAAAGGTCACATAACAGAGAAGGGAGGGGTCAGAATCTGTCAAGTGAGTGCATGTGTGTATGTTTGTGTCATGCCAACAGGAGCATGTAAAGGCCCAAGGTTAAAGGTCACTGAGGTCAGGAGGACAGGTGTGGAGACAGAGACAGGTGTGGAAACAAACAGAAAGGAGAAAGATGATGCAGCTGTAACGTGGACATCACTAACAACAGTGACATCACACTGATGTCGTCAGTCAAACAAATTAAGTTTTCACATCAATTACATACGACATCACACAAGGTACCTGCTCTGGCGAGGTTCGGAGCACGCTGAGCAGGTACTATGCTAGAGGAAATGCAACTTACCTGTGGTGTGACGAGGCGAGTATAGCCAGTGGAAACACGCCATTAGTGTGTGTGTGTGTGTGTGTGTGTGTCACACCTCTCAGCCTGCTCAGCTGTGTGTTATGGCACATTTCCACCGGCTCGCCACGCCACGGTTGAGGAAAGCAGCGTTTCAACTAGCATAGTACCTGGTACCAGGTACTATTTTTAGTACCTGCTCAGGCGAGGTTCCAAAAGCGTGCTAAGTAGGTACTATGCAATGATTGGTCACACTGCCGGCCATTGACTGGCCAGAGGGCCGCCACAGGAAGAGACGTCCCACACACAAATCAAGCCGAACAGTGCTGAACTGTAGATCACTTAAAACTACTATACAGTCCTAAAAACGTGGGTTAATCTCCAACAACTACAGGAGTCTGGTGTAAAGTCACTAGTCACTCGTGTGTGTGTGTGTGTGTGTGTGTGTGTCGTATCAAACAAAGTCACCACAGTTTCACTCAGCCGTGCAGTCACGTTAAGTAGGTACTTTTTTGTAGTGGAGATGCGACCTAATCGTGCCGTGCCGAGGCGAGCCGGTGGAAATACACCATTAGTGTGTGTGTGTGTGTGTGTGTGTGTGTCACACCTTTCAGCCTGCTCTGCTCTGCATTCAGCTCGCTCCAGTTCTCCTTCAACCATCACCACCTTTCGAGCCACCTGTCAATTCAAATACATACATATTATATTACAAACACACACACACACTAATGTGAATATTTATATCATATTCACTTAACTCAAGCCCTTTCAATGACCCATGTCTATTTAGGGCCATTTTCAAAAACCTTTCAAGGGCCTTGAATTTTTATTAAAATTCACAAACTTTCAAGGATTTCAAGGATCTGTGGAAACTTTTTATGAATGAGGACCAGGTCCCTGGAGATGTGTGTGTGCATGTAAGACTGTGTGTGTGTGTGTTCGTGCATGCATGTGTGTGTGTGTGTGTACCTCCTCATATTTCTGGTCCGCCTCCTCAGCAATTTGTTTGGCTTCTCCCACTTGAGATTTGAGCTGCTCCAACTTCTCCTCGTCCTTTAGAGCTCTGTTCTCTATGACCTTCTTCCCTCTTAAAGACAGACAGGTGAGTGACACAGACAGACAGGTGAGTGAGACATCCGGACAGCAGAAAGCCTCCACATCTTCCGCCGCCGACTAAAAACACATTTCTTTTGACTACCTCGACTGACGACAACGATGACAAAAAAACAAGTACTTACTTATACATCGCACTTATGACTAGCACTTTATAGTTTGAATTACTTGAAGCACTTACTTACTTCTAGCTCTTGTTTGTACCCAAATGTAAAAAAAACTTAAATGCACTTAAGTCACTTTGGATAAAAGCATCTGCTAAATGACATGTAATGTAATGCGAGTGACAGACAGACAGACGAGTGACAGACAGACAGACGAGTGACAGACAGACAGACCTCTCGCTCTCGTCAGCGACTCTCTCCACCTCGTTCAGTTTCTGTAGAGAGGTCTCAAGTCTCTCCTGAACTTGGTCCAGATCGTCTTCAATGTTCTGAAGATGACGAGTCAGAGACGAAACATCTGACTCCGCCTACAACACAACACAGGGATGAGGGTCAGAGGTCAAATATCAGAGGTAGTGTGTAGGTAGGTGTGTTTGTGTCGTGTGTATGTATGTATGTGTGTGTATGTATTAGAGCTGAAACAATAAATCGATTAATCATCGATTACTAAATTAACCAACAACTATTTTGATAACCGATGAATCTGTTTGAAGCTTTTTTCATGATTAAAACAAGATTTCTGATTATTTAAACTTCTTAAATGTGAGTATTTTCTTCATTTCTTTGCTCTGGATAACAAAGAAATCATTTTGGTTTGTGGACAAAACAAGACATTTAAGAACATCATCATTTTTTTGACGAATACCGATCAACATTTTTTAAGGTTTTCTGATATTTTATGGACCCACAGATTAATCGATTATGAAAAGAATCGTTAGTTGCAGCTCTAGTATGTACATATGTATGTACTGTATGTACGTGCGTGTGTGTACCTCCTCTCTGGTCTTCCTCTCCTTCTCCACCTCCCTCTGCAGTCTCTCCGCCCTCTCCTCAGCCTCCTCTGCCTGGTCCTGAAGAACTTTAATCTTCTTCTTCACGGCATCGATGCTGTTCAATCCTCCACTCATCATCTTCTTCTTCTTCTTCTACAACATCATAAACAGCAGGTGAACGTGTGAATTCATCCGTCCACTCTTAGAAGAGCCTGTGAACACATCTGTGTTTCTTCTGCTTCACTTTAGATCAGAGGTCACATTAATCACTTTTTTTTTTTCAACAATGACAACATTGTTAAATGGTCTTTGTTTAATTTTCTGACACATTTTAATTCACCAGTTGGTGGCAGTGTATTATCTTACAAAGTGCAATAAGTATGACAAACACAGTGGAAGCTGAGAATACTCTGTGAGTAAATGTCTCCCCAAACACAAACATTAACATACTCACTAAAGTTTTAATAAGTACCTGTGTAAATATCTTATAAAGTTATAAAAGTCACCTATGTTAATGTTGGAGTCAAATCATAAAAACTTTTCTACGTGGCTGCTTGTTGCTCGCAGTTAGCATGTTAGCTTTTGGTGCTAACAGCGGACCACCGCCCTGTTAGCCTGACATCACGTTAGCATATTAGCAGAGCTGAGAGTTAGCACAGTTTAAGTTATTTTCTCACCTGTAAAAAAAATAAAATAAAACACTTCCGTTACTTCCCGGTCTGAAGTAGCTTAGCCGTTAGCGACGTACGGCTAACAGAGCGGAGCTGCTGCCACTGTCGTTTTAATTCACCTTTAAATCCCGTGCGAAAAACACTCGCGAACTTTTATCAACGTGTCTGAGTGTTCTGGTCCAGACAGTCGTAGTTCGGGTTCTAGTCTCTGCTGCTTCCTCATAGAGAGACAACTCCCAACTCTGAATAACTGAATAACTCCCTTTTCCGGGTTAAGTTCCCTCCACAGGAAGTGACGTAAAAGTAATTGTCAAAATAAAACCTCAGACGTTTATGTATGTATACATACATAAACTACATACATACATATATATTTATATATATATAGTGGAGACATCACAGTGTAGACATCAAGCAGTGCACTCTTAAGAATTTTAATTTGTTTCACAGGTGAATTGTGTATTTATATGAGAGGTGTAATGCTGCCCCCTACTGGCACATTATTGATCATCTTCATATACAGTCAGTGATCATCATTGATCATTATGATTTATAACAAACACATTTCAGATGATTATTTTAATAAAGAGCAAACATACACAGCGAGCATAAAAAACATTATATACACTTTTCTTTTCAAATCTTTATACAAAACAATTTCACAAATGTCACTTTAAAGTTTCTGCAGTTTAAAAAGATCAAATAAAAATCAGCGTCACTTCTGTTCACGCAGTTTCACCTGCAGGTCGATCACATGATATAACAACACCTGAAAACACTGAGTTCACAAACTGCAGCTGAATCAGGTCATAAAACACGATTTCATCTGAAAACGTCCAAGAGTTCGTTGTTTTATTGATCACACAGCTGTGTGTGTGTGTGAGAGAGAGAGAGAGACACACACATAGATAGAGACAGAAATAAAGACAGAGCATGCACACAGAAAACGTGTAACTGTGTCCATGATTTCAGTGTCCTTGACCGTGACCGTGTCCATGGCAACACAATTCATCGAGTACGTTTCTTTCCGTGAAACTCAAACATGATCAGTAACAACAGCAACAATCTGTAAACATGCTAACATGCTAACAGGAGCTATTCAGTGGTGACGTCAAACGTCCTTCAGAAAATAAACAGCTTTTGTTTCATAATATCTAACCCCACCCTCCTCCAGTTCAGGCAGGTTTACCTGGGATGTCACCTGGACATGGAAATAATCAGCATCACGTTCAGTTTGAACAAACCTGAATCATTGAAAAACACAAATGTCAAACAGCGTTTTGGTTTGATTTCACAGAAACACAAACTCACAAAGTACAATAAAATATAACACATCACTGTGTTTACCAACTATCCCAAAGAGCATCCAAAGGCATTCTGGGAAGTGTAGTGTGTGTGTCTAATGGCCTTTGCACACAGGACAAATTTTTTTGTAAGCAAACAAGTGTTGTCGGTGTACAGTCGTCGTAACTATCAGCACGAGTGTTGCCGATGGTGTACAGTCGTCGTAACAATCAGAACGAGTGTTGTCGATGGTGAACAGTCGTCGTAACAATCAGAACGAGTGTTGTCGATGGTGAACAGTCGTCGTAACAATCAGAACGAGTGTTGTCGATGGTGAACAGTCGTCGTAACAATCAGAACGAGTGTTGCCGTTGGTGTACAGTCGTCGTAACAATCAGAACGAGTGTTGTCGATGATGAACAGCCGTCGTAACAATCAGAACGAGTGTTGTCGATGGTGAACAGCCGTCGTAACAATCAGAACGAGTGTTGTCGATGGTGTACAGTCGCCGTAACAACCAGAACGAGTGTTGTCGATGGTGTACAGTTGTTGAAACAATCATAACGAGTGTTGTCGAGTGATGGTGTTGGTAAATCAAGCTTCAAAATAGTTTTTACCAACGTTCACTCTGAGCTACTGTGTGTGTGCTTGATGTGCATGGGAGGCTGCACAACGCGTCTGGTGTGTAAAAACATTTATTTTTTAGTTTCGGTCTGTTTTAAACAAATTGGTTACAATTCTGAGCCTTGACATTAGATTAAAATAGTCAACGAGTCAGAATCAAAGAGTCAGATTACGAATCAAATAGTCTAGACCTCCACTCAGAAAGACCAGCACCTTCCATAAGCCACACCCATTCCAGGGCATGTGGGTGTGGTTCCAGCTCATGTGATGATGTAAACAGGTCTTTACAGGTTACAGGTTACTTCATATATTTTAAAGACAACAGTTGAGATCAAAAGCGTAAAACAGGAAATGACATCACAGTGTGTGACATCATCACAGTGTGTGACATCATCAGCAGAGTTCCAGACCTGGGTAGACGTTGACATTAACTGGGATCAGCTCCACATTCGCTCTCCTCAGGGATGTCCTGCAGGTCTGTGGTCAGAGGTTGCCATGGTAACAATAAAACAATTGTTTACAAAAATGCTTCACAGTTGATAATTGATTACAGTTACTGATTACAGATGATTACATACTGACCTCTGGGACTGTCAGAGCGGGGTGAGATCTTCATCAGTTCATCCTCCACCTCCTTGTTTTCTTCCTGGACGCCATCTAATTGGCTAACTGGATCCTGACTGACCAATGGTATAAGGGGGCGGGGCTCTAGTTCCTTGCTGCCACGCCTCTTGCTCACCTGCTGACAAATACACCTGTGATTAGCTTAGTTTCTTGAGCACCTTACATGAACTTTGATTCAATCAGACACTTAGACTCCACCCACCTGTTCCTCTCTGATGACATCATTGACCTCTACATTACCCCTCCTTTTGCCACCAGGCTCCGCCTCCTTCCTGGCCCCCCTCAGACGCAGCCGTGTCAATTCTTCTTGTAAGACGTCTACTTGTTGCCGTAGCAACACTACCTCCCCGCTACTGTCCAATCCTGTATCCCGCGACACTGACCGACTAAAACGGGGGCCGGACTGTGGACTGGGCGTGGAGCCTTGGGTGGTGGAGGTGGTTGACAGTTCCAGGATTGAGTCCTGACGAATCACAGCAGCCTGGGGATGGAGTCAGTGAGTGATTTTCATCGTTATTATAGGAATAAATTGATTATGTAAGTGATCAGTGATTGTGCACAACAAACACTAATGATAACTAGTAAATAATACAAATAATAATTAGTTATGTTGAGGTCGATGAACACAAATACAGTCCATCGACTCAACGTGCAACAATCGCACCTTTGCATCATTAATAAATAATAAATAGAGACAGTAGTAATGATTCACCTGCAGTGCGTGAAGCTTGAGACTCAGATGAACCAAACGCTGACAAACCTTCTGTGTAAAAGGAAAACGAGCTGTTAAACTGAAACTAAAAACTAAACATCGTCGATCTGTAACAATTCTAAGAATATTCTTGTTTGATTTGATTGAGGCTGAAGCAGAGAATCAGGAAACAGGAAGTGTTTGTTACCTTGTTCAAAGTTTGTTGCTGCAGCTGGTTCCCGTTTGTGTCCTGAGGAACAAAATAAACAACAAACAACAAACATCAGCTGTTGTCTTCACAATATGAGAAACTGTTTCATTAAAAAGACTTGTTTTATTTTCTGTTTTCAATATCATTTTTACCTTCGGTTCTTTGAACAGCCCATTGGACTTCTGAGAGTCTCCGTCTGAAATCAATCAATCAATCAATCAATCAATCAATCAATCAATCAATCAATCAATCAATCAATCAATCAATCAATCAATCAATCAATCAATCAATCAATCACTCACTCACTCAAATTTTTGGATGTAAATATGATAATTTAATGACTCACTGAGTTGCTGGTTACTGTTGGTAACAGAAGACCGAGGGACGAAGAGCAGCTCCATCAGCTTATCAACTGACAAACAATGACATCATCATCACCATCAACTTCATCACCACCATCATCATCATCATCATCACCACCATCATCATCCCCATCATCACCATCATCACCATCATCATCATCATCATCACCATCATCAGTTAACTGTACCTTCAGTAATGGCAGCAGTGAGGAGTGGCTCAGCCTGAGGAGCATGAGGAGTGTTGGCCCTGAACAGGTTCCTGCAGGAGGCGCTCACCTCCTCACGTCCTTGTGTTTCTTCTCTGCCTGTTGCTTCCATTAGGTCAGAAAACAGTGTCACGCGCTCCTGCAGGAGCTCCAGCACCTCCCTGTCCTTCTGCTGGATGTCAGCTGAGAGGAGGAGAAGAGAGATGAGGAACAAGAGAAGAGGAGAGACAAACTGCATTAGATTTGAAACATGTGTAAGAAGAGGTGGTGCAGAGAGACATGCAGTAGAAGGAGGAGGTGAAGAAGAAGGTGCAGATGTGCAGTAGAAGGAGGAGGTGCAGCAGGAGGTGCAGTACCTCTGAGACGTCGCAGTAAAGCTTTATCTTCAGTCTCGATGAGAGGAAACTCTTCTCTGGACGGACAACTGCACAATACACACACAAAACACAATACTGAGATATACACACTATACTACACACTCTACTACATAATGTACTACACACTGTACTACATAATGTACTACACACTATACTACACACTGTACTACATAATGTACTACACACTATACTACACACTGTACTACATAATGTACTACACACTATACTACACACTGTACTACACAGAATGACCTACAGAATGCAGTACTGACCTGAGAGCAGCCTGCTGAATCCGTGTCATCCAGGTGCGACGGTCCTCTTTTGATGATGCATACAGTTCGTACATCTCTGGAGGTGTGGACGCGCTGATCAGGTACATCCCTCGCTCTTGATTGGCTATATCTCTGACTATCAGGTTCGTCAAAGAGACAACCGGAGACTTGTCCTGACACAGACCCACAGACAGAGGGAGCTTTAGCATCATGGTGGGGAGAGTTGTTTTGGGTGGGGGCAGGGCTTCAGGGACTCAAGTGTGTACAGGTGTGAACGGGTGTGATAGGTGTGAACAGGACTGAACAGATGTGAATAGGTGTGAACAGGACTGAACAGATGTGAATAGGTGTGAACGGGTGTGAACAGGACTGAACAGATGTGAATAGGTGTGAACGGGTGTGAACAGGACTGAACAGATGTGAATAGGTGTGAACGGGTGTGAACAGGACTGAACAGATGTGAACAGAACTTACCAGTGATGCAAATGTGAACTTTTGATCCTTCTCTTGAAGAAAAACCAGGATATCTGACATCAACAGGACCTGGACATCTGGACAATAGGGAACAGGTAAACAGATGAATGGGTGCATGGGTGAATGGGTGAATCAATGAATGTGTGAACAGATAATAAGGTGAGACCTTTCATCCTAGAGCCCTGGACCTTCCAGAGGAGCGCTCCCTCATGGAGGAGCCTCCTCCGTAGCAGTTCTCCTCCTCTAAACACTTCTCCACCTCGAACCTCAGCTTGAGCCCGCGGGTCCAGACGGGCTTGGATCTCCTGCAGCCTTCTGGTTTGGTCCAGCTCCAGAACCTCCTGATCCACAGAGCTTATCAGCTCCTTCAGACGCTGCAGCGCTCTACTGAGGGTCTGAAACTCCTCCCCCTCAGTGTCTGAGGTCAGAAGATGTCAAATTAGAGGTCAGCAAAAGTTAAATCAGAGGTCAAAGGTCATCGAAGATTAGAGATGAAAAGGTCAGAGATTACCTCTGGTGTAGTCGAGGATTCGTTGGATGAGGACCGGATACTTTGTGATTCGTTGTGTCACCAGCAGGATACATTCCTGGACACCATGACGACGCAGCAGAGGCCCACGACAGACGCGCTGCACACAGAAATGTCTTCTGAGACAAGCATTGATCCAGTTTAACCCTGAACTTAAACCTGACCTCAAACCTGAACTTAAACCAGAGTTTAAACCTGAACACAGATTAGCTTTCACAACAAAAAACTGGATCAGTCAAAACTACCAGGCCATGATCAGCCCACAGATTAGGTTCAAGACTAGACTAACAGATCCTGATCTATGAAGTCCCGGTCCAGGTCCTGGTTCTGCTGCTTACTCTGACGAACTGCTGCAGTCTTCGGTCACGAGCCATAACTTCTTTGTAGAGTTTCACAGCTTTGGGATGACGACTGCAGAACTGAGAGTAGAGTTTCTTCATGTCGTCTGCACACTGACCTGAAAACTACACACACACATACACACACGTACACACACATACACAGTCATGTTCAGACGTTTCATGATAGTCTTTATTTCTCTTTCACTGTGGTCAGAGGAACATCTGGTGAAGACCTCAGTGCGTGACCTTTGACACCTTTAAGGTCGTACCTGTCTGAGCAGCAAGTCTCCAATTCTGTGGACGGTGAAGTTGGTGGAACTCCCGTCCACCAGTCCCTCCTTCCTGAGGACCAGCAGCTGAGACAGGAAGTTAGCATGAAACTCCAGCATCTGGTCAAGACAGGGGAAGATACTGTGGACGACACCGGCCTCCAACAGCACCTCCTCCTGCATCCCCCTCCTGTACACGCCCTCCATGATCCGCAGTGTCCGCACGTGGTGGAACTCCGTCTGTATGAGCTCTGAGACATAGATCAGACACCATAGATCAGACACCGTAACATCAACGTGACATCACCGCAACGTCACCGTAACATCACGTGACATCATTGTGACATCACCATGACGTCACTGTAACATTACCGTGACATCACCGTGAAAAATGTGGGAAAGGTCAGTGTGGGTGGGTGTGGTCATATAGTATATGTGGCGTGGTCAGACAGTGTGGGTGGGCGTGGTCATGATGTTACCATAGATAACGTCCTGTCGTCGGATCACGTCTTTGTGAAGCGTCTGCAGGAAGTTTGGTTCCACAGCGAGACTCCAGCTGTCCACCTGAACACAGCTGCCTTCATCCTGCAGCTGCTCCAGCAGGGGGCTCCACCACCACTCACCTGCACCCACACAAAACAACAATCATGTGACGTCATATTATTGATAAATAAATCAATAATTGATCAACAGCAGTAACTAACAAACCCTCGTCAGTCAGAGACTCCATGGACAAAGTTCTGCTCCTGAAGTTCAACGACTCAGTGGAGTGAGACAGGATTCTCCTGAGACCTGCAGAGTCATCAATCCCCCTGAGAGACAGACAGGCAGGTACAGACAGACAGACAGACAGGTACAGACAGACAGATAGACAGGTACATATGTAATTATTATATTATTCATGACTAGACCATGAATAGAAAAAATATCGATTTTTCCTGCTGAATTAAACACACTGTTACCATGGCAACTGAACCTCAGTCTTACCCTGAGATGTTATTGGTGGAGACGCTCTTAGCGAGAGACAGACCAGAGCGAACTCGTCTGGACCCGAGAAAAGACTGGCGAAGATCGGACGGATAGATCGCAGAACTGGGACGTTCCTTTATCGTCGGAGCTGAGACAGACAGACAGACAGGTACAGATAAATGGGTACAGAGAGACAGACACGTAGAGAGAGACAGCCAGGGAGGGAGGGAGACAGACAGGTGAACTTACTCTTGGTCCTGAGGTGGACGTTCTGCAGGGCTGAACTGTTTCTGACCAGAGACAACTTCTGTTGCTGTTGGACGGACGGACAGACGGACAGACAGACAGACAGACAGACAGCGTTAGGGTAGACTCTGTGGTTCACTATAAATCAGTGTCACTTTTATGTCGACCTCTGACCCCTGACTTTTAACAGTCACTTGAATTAAATTCATATTATGGGCAAAAAATAAGGAATACATTAACACAAGACATCTTTACCTGTACTTTGCAGACAGACAGGCAGGCAGACAGGCAGGCAGGCAGACATGCAGACAGACATACATGCAGGCAGACAGACACACAGGCAGACAGGCAGATAGACAGACATGCAGGCAGGCAGGCAAACATGCAGGCAGGCAGACATGCAGTCGGACAGACAGGCAGGTCTCACCCTCTGTTTCATCTTGGCACAGCTCGCCAAGCTGTCTCTGCAGCGATTATGGATGGTGACATTACAGGCTGAGAGAGAGACAGAGACACAGACAGAGACACAGACACAGACAGACAGTTATTGTTGCGATGTCATCTACAAATGTTGCATTAAACATTCAGTCAACATTCAATATATATTTATATTTACATCTACATCAGGGATGTTCACACGGCCTGTGGTTTGTCATGAACTTAATATTTTACAAAGTGTAAAAAGTATATACACACTTTAAAAACTTTATATATTTTACAAATTATATATAAATAGAGACACTTTATATATTTTATTAAGTATATAAATAGAGACACTTTATATATTTTATTAAGTATATAAATAGAGACACTTTATATATTTTATTAAGTATATAAATATAGAGATAGAGACACGTTATATATTTTATACAGTATATAAATATAGAGATAAATACCTGGGCAGCTGAGCGCCTCCTTGGCTGTGATGCTCCTGTTGCAGGATGAACACAGTGTGGTGGACGACACGGTCAGTGACGTGAACAGGTGACCGTTACTGGACCTCGCCTCTCTCTCTCTCGCCTCCTTCTCTCTCTCCTTCAGTCGCTCCTTCTCCTTGTTCTGAACACACACACACACACACATGAAAATCAAGCTGTGAAGGAATGTTTTTGTGACCTGCGCTAACACGAGCTAAGTAATGCTAATGATGTTCACGCACAAAACAAAACATCGTCCTCTGACTCACTCAGAGCAAATCAGTGATTTAAACACCACAGCACACAGGAGTTGTTGATCCACTGATGGAAAGAAATGTAGTCACTAACTTCAAATGTCTTATTTTGTCACTTCAGTGTTTGAAAAGTGACCACACGAGGCAGCAGAGGACCAGCAGATCACTGATTTTCTCTGTGAGGTTTGTGCTTTACAAAGGTGTGTCTAACAGTGAGATAAAGACGTGATTGTGTCCTTAAAGATATCAGAGACTTAAACTGATTTTATGACACGTCTTTTGTTAAGTGAATAAAATGTGTTTTTCCTTGTGTCTGTGGACAAAGTCAGTGTCTGTGTCAGTGCATCTTTTAACTTCACTTCAAAAAGCCTGAACTGTGCCTTTAACTAAAGACAGAAGACGTTTGTTTCTGTTTGAGCTTCTCTTTTTTTACACACACACACACACACACACACACGTAACACACACATACAAATAACACACGCAACACACAGCTCTTTTTTACACTTCTGCTCAAAACTGGGAGGGACAGGAAAAGAGTGTGTGTGTGTGTGTGTGTGTGTATGTTTATGTGTGTCTGTGTGTGTCTGTGTATGTTTATTTGTGTCTGTGTATGTTTATTTGTGTCTGTGTGTGTCTGTGTATGTTTATTTGTGTCTGTGTATGTTTGTGTGTGTCTGTGTATGTTTATGTGTGTCTGTGTATGTTTATGTGTCTGTGTGTTTCTGTGTATGTTTGTGTGTCTGTGTATGTTTGTGTGTCTGTGTATGTTTGTGTGTCTGTGTATGTTTATGTGTATGTTTATGTGTCTGTGTGTGTCTGTATGTTTGTGTGTGTCTGTGTGTTTATGTGTGTCTGTGTATGTTTATGTGTCTGTGTATGTCTGTGTATGTTTGTGTGTCTGTGTATGTTTGTGTGTGTCTGTGTGTGTTTGTGTGTGTCTGTGTGTGTTTATGTGTGTCTGTGTATGTTTATGCGTGTCTGCGTATGTTTATGTGTGTCTGTGTATGTTTATGTGTGTCTGTGTATGTTTATGCGTGTCTGCGTATGTTTATGTGTGTCTGTGTATGTTTGTGTGTGTCTGTGTATGTTTATGTGTGTCAGTGTGTGTCTGTGTATGTCTGTGTGTGTCTGTGTATGTTTATGTGTGTCTGTGTATGTTTATGTGTGTCAGTGTGTGTCTGTGTATGTCTGTGTGTGTCTGTGTATGTTTATGTGTGTCTGTGTATGTTTGTGTGTGTCTGTGTATGTTTATGCGTGTCTGTGTATGTTTATGTGTGTCTGTGTATGTTTGTGTGTGTCTGTGTATGTTTATGTGTGTCAGTGTGTGTCTGTGTATGTCTGTGTGTGTCTTGTACAAATCAAATATGTATTGATCAGTGTGAAGTGATCTGGTGACACTCAGTGATCAGCTGATCAAAAAATAAAGAGCTCATTGATAGAAGCAAATAAAGAGACCTCTGTGTGTGTGGGGGTCATGAGACACACACACACACACACAGACACAGACAGACACAGCGATGATGTTTCTTCAGTGACTGTTACACTGTAACAATAAAGTGTTTAATGATGATCCACGTGTGTGTAAATCAAATACATTATTAATCCCCTTAGGGAAATAATTTCTCTGCATTTGACCCGTCCTAGAATTAGGAGCAGTGTGCAGCCACACTGAGCAGCGCCCTGAGCAACTCAGGAAGACCCCAGCCCTTTTGACCTGATGGGGACTTGAACCAGTGACCCTACAGTTACAAGCCAAGTTCACTTTCCACTTGGACACAGGTTGCCCAAAAATATGTGTGTGAATGTTACATGTGTGTTACGTGTGTGAGGTCATCTTAATAGTTGACCTTTTTATTTCATCTTAATATTTTACCTTTATCTTAATATTTTACCTTCATCTCAATATTTTACCTTTGTCTCAATATTTTACCTTTATCTTAATATTTTACCTTTATCTTAATATTTTACCTTCATCTTTTTTTCCATCTTTTAATATTTTACCTTCATCTTAATATTTTACCTTTTTATTTCATCTTAATATTTTACCTTCATCTCAATATTTTACCTTTATCTTAATATTTTACCTTTATCTTAATATTTTACCTTTTATTTCATCATAATATTTTACCGTTATCTTAATATTTTACCTTTATCTTAATATTTTACCTTCATCTTAATATTTTACCTTCATCT
This sequence comes from Solea solea, assembly GCF_958295425.1. Taxonomy (NCBI): domain Eukaryota; kingdom Metazoa; phylum Chordata; class Actinopteri; order Pleuronectiformes; family Soleidae; genus Solea; species Solea solea. The sequence continues at coordinate 26,811,880 of NC_081146.1, forward strand.
TAATATTTTACCTTTTATTTCATCTTAATATTTTACCGTTATCTTAATATTTTACCTTCATCTTAATATTTTACCTTTTATTTCTTCTTAATATTTTACCTTAATCTGTCTCCTATTAGAACTAAAATGAAAAACTTTCAGCTCAGATCTGCAGAGGTCAAGCAACATTGATTGACTTCCTGTATGAGCACACACACACACACACACACACACACACACACCGCCTCCCCTCCCCCGCTCGCTTCCTCCTGCAGGACAAAGCGGCCACGCTGCTGTTAACGGACAGAGAGAGAGAGAGAGAGAGAGAAGACCTGTGCTCTCTCTCTCTCTCTCTCTCTCACACACACACACACACGCACACACAGAAAATGATCTGACGTAAACTAAACTGTTTCCGTTTTTGCCCCAACTTCAAACAAACGAACCGATCACAGAATCAATCATCGATCGATCACGTATCGATGATCGATCGACCTTCCCTCCACGAAGTAACGGAACAGACGTTTTTTCCAGATGTGAGCGCGCGGACAAAGACAACAGACGCGAACAACGGAAAGTCACACGCGCGCGCGCACACACACACACACACACACACACACACACACACACACACACACACACGACCGTATAACGTTTAAAGTGTCCCATCAGTCGCTCTGATCGTCGGTATGGATCAGTAACGTCCCCGTGCACGCGCTCGAAGCGCGTTTCTTTCTTACCTTCAGGTTGATTTCCTTCATCCTGTCCTGTCTCCTGCTCTCCAGCAACCGGGACATCCCCGCCCTCAAAACAAACACACCGCAGCCAAAGACGACCAATCACTCATCGATCACTCATCGATCACTGGTTCTGATCACTGAGGAACCGGACGACTGTTGGGTTCTGGTCCAGGAGCAGTTCACTCTGAAGCTCGGGGGCGGGGTTTCTGTCTGACTGACAACCGCTCTCTCTACTTTTGACCAATCACAGCTCAGCCCGCTACTGCCGCGCTCTACTATTGACACCACTACTTCCACCTCAAGCCCCGCCCCCCAGCATATGTTAGGAAGCGTTTGTTTTGATCTCCGGGCAATGACTTGGCCGAGATGGGGGGTGGAGTTAGTCTCTATGACAACGTGTCAGTCTGTCACGTGACATGAAAGGGTCAATTGCAGAGCGTCAGAAGGTCACGTGACAGTAAAGATGACGCTTTACTCGCGTGTACCCGCCCACCTCACGGCGTACGCTGGTGTCAATATGAAGCGAACTCTCCCTGTGTTTTCTAACGGAAACAAAGAAACCCACAGTGATGCAGTAATCAGATTACCGCTGTAACTGTAATCCCAATACTCAATCTAATTTAATTTAAACACATTTCTACCAACACAGTGTTTAAATAAAATGTTTATCATTATCTCACAAATAAAGACAAACTGTTACTGTGACAACCAGCTGTAAACATTCATTACGCACGTAAACGGAAAAGTTAAATTAATTATAATATACATTTTTAATATAATTACGACACTGTTATTTATACTAAAATACACTGTAATGTAAACAGTTACATTATTATATTATCTATGTTATCATGTTATTATCTGTTTGATGTAGATTTCATTCTCCTGCTCATCCAGCAGATGGCGGTGTAACATTATCAATGACATAAACCAAAGGAAATGTTAGTAACATTAAAAACTGGCATTTAAGGTTTAAAAATTCAACTTTTAAACATGGGATTTTACTGAAACTTTACTGTAACTTTACTATAAATTAAACTTTACTATAACTTTACTATAACTGTACCTTTACTGAAAATTATGGTAACTTTACTATAACTGTAACTTTATTTTAACTTTACTATAACTCTAACATTACTGTAACTTCACTGTAACATTACTGTAACTTTACTGTAACTACTGAAACTTTACTGTTTCTTTCCTATAACTGTTAACTTTACTATAACTTTATTGTACCTTTACAATAAATGTAACTTTACAATAACTTTACTGTAACTGAAACATTACTATAACTGTAACTTTACTATAACTTTTCTGTAACTTTTCTATAAGTGTAACTTTACTGTAACTTTACTGAAGCTTTACTATAACTGTACCTTTACTATAACTGTAACTTTATTTTAACTTTACTATAACTCTAACATTACTGTAACTTCACTGTAACATTACTATAACTTCACTGTAACTTTACTGTAACTACTGAAACTTTACTGTTTCTTTCCTATAACTGTTAACTTTACTATAACTTTATTGTACCTTTACAATAAATGTAACTTTACAATAACTTTACTGTAAGTGAAACATTACTATAAGTGTAACTTTACTATAACTTTACTGTAACTTTTATATAAGTGTAACTTTACTATAACTTTACTGTAACTTTCCTTTAACTTTACTGAAGCTTTACTATAACTGAAACTTTAGTATAACTTTACTGTTACTTTCCTATAACTGTAACTTTACTGTAACTTTACAATAACTTTACTGTAACTTTACTATAAATGTAACTTTACTATAAATTTAATGTAACTTTACTATAACTGTAACTTTTCTCTAACTTTACTATAACTGGAACTTTACTATAAATGTAACTTTTCTATAACTTTACTATAAATGTAACTTTACTATAAATTTACTGTAATTTTACTATAAATTTACTGTAACTTTACTATAACTTTACTATAACTGTAACTTTACTATAAATGTAACTTTTATATAACTTTACCATAACTGTAACTTTTCTATAAATTTACTGTAACTTAACTATAAATTTATTGTAACTTTACTATAAATTTACTGTAACTTTACTATAACTGTAACTTTTCTATAACTTTTCTATAACTTTACTATAACTGTAAATTTACTATAAATGTAACTTTTCTATAACTTTACTATAAATTTACTGTAACTTTACTATAACTGTAACTTTTCTATAACTTTACTATAACTGTAACTTTTCTATAACTTTACTATAATTTTAACTTTACTATAACTGTAACTTTCCTGTAACTCTGTATCAACAGTCAAAGAAAAGAGACGTTTCCCTTTAATTAACCTGACAGTGTCGCCACACCTGCGCTGCACTTCCGGGTTTTTGCCGCAGCAGCAGCAACAACAACAACAGGAGACGAAGAAGAAGAGGGAGAAGAAGAAAACGACGAAAAAGGAGGAAAAGGAGAAGGAGGAGGAGAGTTCTCTTACATCAGGTCGGTCAGAAAATAGTCAGTAGTTTTTAAGTGTGTTCAGCTTCAGTCAACACCTATTAGCTCACCTGTTAGCACAGCTATTAGCACGCTAGCGTGTTCCTCGTGTTTACAACCTCACGTGACCTCAATGACAGTAAGTTTTTGAAATAATACCATGTATTTTTAATATGATCACGGCAGTCAGTGATGTCATCTGTAAGTCACGTGATCAGTGTTAGATAATTAATGATTAAAGATCAATATTAATCAAACTGTCCTCAGGGAACAGGACAATGAAGAGACACTCAAGAGAGGACTACAGCGCCCTCCATGGACATGGACAGGCAGAGGGACAGACAGGAGGACAGACGGGTAAAGAAGACAGTTGGACAGAAAGTGAGCTGTTGTCAGAGGGGGCGGGGCCTGTTGGAGAGTGGGCAGGGCTGAGGACACACCTGGATGAACCTGAAGAGAATCAGCTTCCAGAGAAAGCAGCTCAGGTCTTCACAGGACAGAGTGAAGCATTCTGGGACATGGAGGCAGAAAAAAGACCCTTCCTTGGACAACATGGCCACCAGGAGTGGACTGAGGACACGCCCCCTGCTACATGTAATCACCAGCTCTCTCTCTCTCTCTCTCTTCTCCCCTCTCCCTCTCAGCTGGGTATACTTTAATGTGTGTGTGTGTGTGTTAGGTGGACAGGGGTGTTACAGGAGAGACATACTGAAGGTGGGCGTGTCCCTGGTGACATCAGCACTCTTCTTCCCCTTCCTGGTGTGGGGGGGTTTTGTGTTCCTACCTTTTGATGCCCCTCTGCTGAACGACGCCCCCTTGAGGCTCGTTTACACGCTGCGCTGCTCTGTGTTTGCTGCCACGCCCATCGTCCTCGGTGAGTAAGACACCTGTCGGTCTCACAGTACTCATCTGTCTGTCTCACTCTCTGTCTCTCAGTGCTCGTTGGTCTGTCTCTCTTTACTTGTCTGTCTCCCCCCAAGATTGCTTGTGCCCCCCCACTTGAGGCACAGATCAATAAAAAAAAAAATTCTTTAATTATTACTTTACTTTTATTACTTTAATATTATTACTTTAATAATATTTCCGCTAGTTCGAGTGTTAAAGATAAATTGATGGACAAAATTGTTTATCATAAATAGTGCTGGGCACATGTCTCCGGTGTCCCTGGCGTATCTGACGCCTTTTGGTCCCACCTGTGGTGATGTGGGCATTTAATAATTGTAAATTATTGTCATAACATTTATGTCCGTTTGTCTCTCTATACCTGTCTGTCTCTCAGGTTGGTTAGTCCTTGGTGTCACTCGTCTCCGCTCGGGTTCGTTGAGGCCTTTGTTTGAAGATGTGAAGGGGGCAGAGCTTCATGAGGTCACTGTCCACCGCCGCTTTGTGTGTGACTCCACCTCCTTATTCCTAATCTATTTTCTGCACCTGGTTGTCATGGCGATGTACATGAGCCAAGAACATCTGAAGCTTGTGCCATTGCTGACAGTTGTCTTCGCCCTTGGACGGTAAGTGATTATGTAGATTACAGGTGTGTTTATTAATATATAGATTACAGGTGTGTTTTTGTCTCCATGCTGGATGAATCTATAGATTACAGGTGTGTTTATGTCTCCAGACTGGATGAATCTATAGATTACAGGTGTGTCTATGTCTCCAGACTGGATTAATCTATAGATTACAGGTGTGTTTATGTCTCCAGGCTGGACTAATCTATAGATTACAGGTGTGTTTATGTCTCCAGACTGGATGAATCTATAGATTACAGTTGTGTTTGTCTCCAGGCTGGATTAATCTATAGATTACAGGTGTGTTTATGTCTCCAGGCTGGACTGGATTAATCTATAGATTATAGGTGTGTTTATGTCTCCAGGCTGGATGAATCTATAGATTACAGGTGTGTTTATGTCTCCAGACTGGATGAATCTATAGATTACAGTTGTGTTTGTCTCCAGGCTGGATTAATCTATAGATTACAGGTGTGTTTATGTCTCCATACTGGATTAATCTATAGATTACAGGTGTGTTTATGTCTCCAGGCTGGATGAATCTATAGATTACAGGTGTGTTTATGTCTCCAGACTGGATGAATCTATAGATTACAGTTGTGTTTGTCTCCAGGCTGGATTAATCTATAGATTACAGGTGTGTTTATGTCTCCATACTGGATTAATCTATAGATTACAGGTGTGTTTTGTGTCTCCAGGCTGGATTAGACTGCAGATTAAAGGTGCGTTTGTTTTGTGTCTCCAGGCTGGTTTACTGGGTGGCCGCAGCCTTCGGCAGCAGCATACGTGGCTTTGGTTTCGGACTCTCGTTCCTGCCGAGTCTCGCCATGATGGTCGTCAACTTGTACTTCATCTTCACCGTGGACGCGTCCAGCTCCATCTTCCACGTGTCTCATCCTGAGGAGACATTGTCTTCACCAAACAACAGACAACAGAGATTCTGGGGATGACGTTTGTTTGTATGGCCCAGCCCCTTTGTGGTGTTTTTTTGATGATCATTTCACAATAAAATAATGAAAACTTAATATCATATCATTGAATATTGATAATTTATCTGTGATTAATCAGATTTTGACCTGATTTTCTTAAATAAATTAAATTAGAAACTTTAAACATCTGCTGTAGTCTGTACTGGTCTGGTCTGCTGTAGTATATAATAAATGGTTTGTATTTATATAGCACTTTTCTCGTCTTGATGACCACTCAAAGCTGCTGTACATAACAGTTTTGCCATTCACACTTACATACAGCGCATCTATGTGCAGCATATTTTCTATCACTTATCTTTGAAACACAGGTGACGACTCGCTTTACCACTGAGCTACCGTCGCCCTGTTGTCCTGTGGTCTGCTCTAGTCTAATTCAGAACCGTAGACAAAATCTGGTTCAAGGTTTTATTATAAAATCACTATTTACAGTTTTTACACATCAGTGACCTAATTGGTTCATATCAGTCCTCCTCCTCCTCCTCCTCCTCATTGGCTGCTGCTGGCTCAATGGGAGGAGCCTCATCCTGACGAGCTGCCGTACGAAATAAACGCATCAAATCACGAAACCTTCGAGAAACCTGTAGACGTAGAGGAGTTAGTAACACGTTCACAAGAACATCAACCAATCACAGAGCAGGAGCTCAGCTGTCAATCACCTCACTGGGAGTCTTGTTGCCGAGCAGATTAGAGATCGACTGGAATGTGTTCTGATTGGCTCCTTCCTGTTGACACGTGGTCAGAATGACACGATCTGCTTCTCTGAAAAAACATTCCGTTATGTTAATGATCAATCACTCAGTCTCACTCACAGTGTCTGTCTGTCTGTCTGTCTGTAGGTCTGTCTCTCAGTACCTGGTCCACAGAATGACTCTCTCTCCACTCGCGGTCAGAGAAATGTTCTTTGCACAGACTGAAATGTCAGGAGGAGGAGGCTCTGAGGAGGAGGCGGGGCTGATTGGCGAGGGGGCAGGGCTAAGCGAGGGCACCTCCTCTTTCCTGCTCCTCTTCACTGCAGGACTGTTTCTCCTCTCCTCCTCTTCATCCTCCTCATCATCATCCAGCTCCTCCTCCTCTTTCTCATCAGGCAGCTGGAATGAGACTTCCCATGATGCACCGCTGCCATCTGTGACATAGAGAGCACATGAAACACACACTGCATTGAATTCCATTAATTTAAACAGACTTAACACAGTCTCATCATTACCACTTTTTTCAGGGGGTTAGTTCCTCTTTAACCCTAACCAGTTAATGACTAACACTAACTTTAAACTAACCACAATTCAAATCTTAGTCCTAAACTTAGCCTCATTAGGACCAGGTTTTGGTCTCCATGAGGACTACTGGTCCTGACAAGGTCTCACACACACACACACACCTGTGTCTTTCTGCTCCTTCCCTGGTTCACTGTGGGCAGAGCTTATCTGAGAGGCTCTGGACACACCTCCTTGTGTCTGGAAGGAAGATGAACGGAGTCAGGTGACCTGTCACTTCATCACATCTGAAGAAAATGAAGAACAGACCTTGTTTCCTTGACAACGGGAGCATCCTTTCTTCCTGTGCCTCTTAGATAGACGACAGGGGCAGGGCCAGTCTTTGTCTGACCAATCACAGTCCTGGAAACACCAAAGACATCAAAGACTGAATCAAACCAATCACAGTCCAACATCAAAGACACCATAGACTCAAAACATCAAAGACTGAATCAAACACAGTCCAACATCAAAGACATCATAGACTGAATCAACCAATCACAGTCAACATCAGAGACTGATTCAAACAATCACAGTCCAACATCAAAGACATCATAGACAATCAACATCAAAGACTGAATCAAACCAACCACAGTCCTGGAACCATCAAAGAGATTAAAGACTGAATCAGACTAATCACAGTCCTGGAAACATCAAAGACAATCAGACCAAAAAAGTTTCAGACCTTGTCGTTCCTGTGGGCGTCTATTTTCCTCCTCTGGCGCCGGCTCGTCACTGGTTGAATTTTTGGCCCCTCCTCTTCCTCTTCGAGCTCTGGGAGCGTTACTTCCTCATAACCATTGGCTCCACCCCCTGACACCTGGCTGACGTTATCTCCACCGTCTGACCCGCCCCCTGCCTCCTCTGGCCAATGAGCTTCTTCAAATTGACCAGGACGGGCTGGAGGGGGGCGGAGGTCGTCAAAAAATACCCAGAATTCAGTTTGAAGGTGGGTGTGGCCTTTCAGCAGAGTGGCCATCTGAGATTTTAACTGTTGAAGATCAATAATCAAAGATCAGTAACAGTTAATCAAAACAAGTAAAGATTGATCGGTCTGCTGATCAGTCAGTTATCAGCTGGTTATTGATCAGTCTGCTGGTCAGTCAGTTATCAGCTGGTTATTGATCAGTCTGCTGGTCAGTCAGTTATCAGCTGGTTATTGATGGGTACGTACCTCATGGACACTGCTGGGACTCAGTTCTGGACTGGTCTGAAGAGCTTTGATGATCTTCTGATAATGTGAAGGATTATCTCCAAAGCTTATCTCCAACTGTCGCAGGAAACGTCGACTGCGTTCAAATGCCTGCTGCTCCTCAAACTGCACACACAGTCAGCTGATCATCAATCAATCATCAATGATGCTATATTTACTGACTGTTACTCACCAGTCCACACTGCAGCGCCTGCTCAGGATGCAGGAACGCAGAAAAGTCCTGGAGAAGGTCTGTCCGCTCTCCCAGAATGCATCGCAGCTTCCTGAATAGCAGCACCACTTCCTGTCCGTCCCCCACCTGCTCAAAGTCCTTCAGCAGAGACACAAACTCCTCCACCTGCCCAGGTACGTCCTGCAACGCCTCACGCACCTACGCACAAGCACAACAGTTAGAACTGCACAGATGGAACAGCTGTTCCTCCTCCTGACAGGAAGTGACCTCTCACCCTGCTCAGGTAGCTCTGGGCGAACGCCACGTCTTTGCTCTCTCTCTGCGGGTCGTTGTCCAGGATACTGTCGTCAAACAGCAGCAGCAGTTTGCCGGTGTCTTTACTACGACGCTCCTGATAACTCCGCCTCAGGCCGCGCAGAGGTCGATTGCGACCTGCGGAGACGGAAAGTTCAGGAGACAAAATCCACATCAGGACACATTTAGTCACACAGACATGACCTCTGACCTCGACCTCGTCCAGGACACCTCCCTCGTCTGGGTGTCTCCTCTCCCGTCGGCGTCTCCTCTTCTCCTCCGACCTTACTGCTCCTCCCAGACTCCTCCTCTTTAGGCCCCTCCTCTTCTTCCTCCTCATCCTCCTCCTCTTCCTGAGAGCCAGGAGACATCGGTGAATGTTCCTCCTCCGAGTCTCCGTCTGCGCAGAGACGCCGTTCAGCTGCCAGCCACGTCAGCTGCTTCATGGTCTCCTGAAGACAAGGTCAAAGGTCAGCTCTTTCATGGTCTCCTGAAGACAAGGTCAAAGGTCAGCTCATTCATGGTCTCCTGAAGACAAGGTCAAAGGTCAGCTCATTCATGGTCTCTGAAGACAAGGTCAAAGGTCAGCTCATTCATGGTCTCCTGAGGACAAGGTCAAAGGTCAGCTCATTCATGGTCTCTGAGGACAAGGTCCAAGATCAGCTCATTCATGTCTCTGAAGACAAGGTCAAAGGTCAGCTCATTCATGGTCTCTGAGGACAAGGTCAAAGGTCAGCTCATTCATGTCTCTGAAGATAAGGTCAAAGGTCAGCTCATTCATGTCTCTGAAGACAAGGTCAAAGGCCAGCTGCTTCTCACTTACCTCAGGACAGTCCAGCTGATCAATCAAAGTGATCATTAAAGACAGATGATCAATAACATGTGTTTTTCCATTTTACACAGAATCATTGAAATAGTTTTGAAGTCATTGTGTCATTTCCTGTCACCAACATGGCGGCTCACCTGTAACTCTGGAACAGACAGCACTGACTCCTCTGATGCTGATGACATCACTTCCTCCTCTTCTTCATCTTGAGTGAGGTCATCAAAGTCTTCTTCCTCTTCCTCCTCCTCATCTTCTTCATCCTGGTCTTCATCCTTGTCCTTCTCTCCCTCCTCCTCTTCCTCCTCCCCCCTCTCTCCTCCAGCATCCTCCCCTTCTCCCTCCTCCTCACGGCCCCCCTCCCCCTCCCCTCTCTGCCAGCTATTGTCCCCGCCTCCCGTTTCCTCCTCCTCACCTCCTCCTGGACTTTCTTGCTCTTCCTCACCAATGTTGTCTCCTCCATTCAAACTGACCACACCCACAAGTGTCTTACCCTCCCCATGCTCCTCCCCCTCCTCATTGGGGGGGAGGAGCTCCTCTTGAGCAGGTCTATAGATCTGCGGCTCGAGAGAATGCTGGGAGTAGGCTGTGGGTGGAGCTAGGGGCATCAAAACCTTAAGCAGGAAGTAGCTTGGCTTTATGGTGGCAGCAGAGCAAGGCATGATGGGAGCTGAAGTGTCAGGGAGGGGGAGTAGGGAGGGGGCAGTCTGTGTAATGTCAGCACAAATGTGGTAGGAGGAGACTGGATGAACAACAGACAATGGGGCGGAGCCACTGACTGGGGGCGGTGTCACTGGATGACCTACTGAGTCAGTGTCCACCTGTCTCTCCACCTGTCTGTCTGGCGGGGCTTTGGCGAGTGGTAGCAGAGATGCATTGTGGGCCAGAGAAAAGAGGCGTGTGCAGCGTGGGGGAGGTGGGCGTGCCATCTTGTTGAGATAATAGGGGTGGAGCCTGAGTGTGCAACCTGGAGGGAGGGTGGTCGGGTAAGGGGCGTAGCCTTGTCGAGTTTTCTGGATGATCTGTTGACTGTTCTAGAGAGAACAGCAGAAAAGGAGGGTTAACTAGTTATCAGGATAGTTAACCGCTGGCAGACAGGGTAGTTAACAGGCTAGTTAACAGCTGGCAGACATGTTAGTTAAACGCTGGAAGACAGGTTAGTTAACCTGTCTCCCATGCTAGTTAACAGGTTTTAACAGCAGGTCTGCTCTATCTCACCTTCAGCCAGTTGGGCATGTTAGAGATGATTCTGTCCACTGGAGGACGCTGGTCTCCAGGATGAATTTTGCTGAAGACGAGTGGCAACGGTGGGACATGATTCGCCAGGAACATCTGAAAGACAACCACAACATTTGACCCGTCTCACCTTCACCTGTCCAAACATCACACCTTCACCTGTCTCACCTTCAAGTGCCCAAACATCACGTCTCATCTTCACCTCTCATCTTCAAGTGTCCAAACATCACCTGTCTCACCTACACCTGTCCAAACATTACACGTCTCACCTTCATCTGTCTCACCTTCAAGTGCTCAAACATCACCTGTCTAACCATCATCTGTCTCACCATCAAATGTTCAAACATCACCTGTCTCACCTTTGTGTCCAAACATCACACGTCGCACCTCCACCTGTCTAAACATCACCTGTCTCACCTTCAAGCTTTCAAACATCACCTGTATCACCTTCAAATGTCCAAACATCACCTGCCTCACCTACACCTGTCCAAACATTACACATCTCACCTTCACCTGTCTCACCTTCAAGTGCCCAAACATCACCCGTCTCCCCTTCACCTGTCTAACCATCATCTGTCTCACCTTCAAATGTTCAAACATCACCTGTCCAAACATCACCCGTCTCATGTCTTCGTGTCCAAACATCACACATCACACCTTCACCTGTCTCACCTTCGTGTCCAAACATCACACGTCGCACCTCCACCTGTCTTAACATCACCTGTCTCACCTTCAAGCGTTCAAACATCACATGTCGCAGCTTCACCTGTCCAAACATCACCTGTCTCACCTTCACCTGTCCAAACATCACCTCTCCACGTCTCACTTTCACCCATCTCACCCTCATCAGTGTTGTGCTATCACCTTGATAATGTTGGTGGGCGGAGCTTTGCGACCTCTCATCTCTTTGATGTGCTTCTTGACACTCCATCGATCCTTACACAGCAGGTAAGAGCTGATCAGCTGATCTGGTTGGACCGCCCCCTCAAAGTGCTTCAGACCCAGAACGATCAGCCTGAACAGAGGCATCATGGGAAATATCACACTCTGTCTTCATGGAGACATTTTATTTAAAAAAAGTACTGCAGCTAGTCATTTTTGTTGAAGGGACATCATAGATTTCCAACCAGCTAACTAGCCTGTTCACCAACCTGTTAACTAACCTGTTTAACAAAACATTTAACTACCCTATCCAGTTCACTAATCTGCTAACTACCTGGTCACTGACATGTTAAAGTATTATGACAAACATTTTAACTAAGCTGTTTTTAACCAGCTAACTAACCTACTACTGACATGTTAACATGTTCCCTAATTTTCACTGTCTTTCAATATTTTATCTGATATCAGTGATTGGATGAGTGTGGCCACACCCTCTCTCTGTGACGGCCACTGTGCTGCTCAGTGATTGGATGAGTGTGGCCACACCCTCTCTTGTTTACCCGTCCTCTCCTGCTGTGTAAATACTCCTGTGGTGTTGGCTGTGGAGGGCGGGGTCCAGGCTGCACACAGGAAGTAGTTCAGGGTAGAGGAAGACTGATCGGGTGGCAAAGAGCCAAGCAATGTTGGCGGGCAGCAGAGGGAAGGCGTGGCCTAAACAGAAGCAAAAAAAAAAATCAGAAGTGAGTGCAGAGGAGGAGCCACACACACACACACGCACACACAAACTAGTCTGTTGACGTGTGTCCTCACTGCTGATGACTGGACTCATCGATGGGAGCCAGCGCTTGGGGTCAGTGGGAGGCCCCGCCCTCTGCTCCACCCTCTGCTCCACCTCCTGCAGGAGAGACAGCGCCCCCTGGAGGTTACACGCTCTGAAACTGCTGTGGACATACACTTCCTCCTGGCGGACAGCAAAGTGCTGCAGCTCCTCCTACAAGACACCAGAGAAAAGACATGTCCTCAGAGAAAAGAAATGTCCTCAGAGAAAGAGAAAAGACATGTCCCCAGATAAAGAGAAAAGACATGTCCTCACAGAAAAGAAATGTGTGGTTGTGAATGTTTGGGTTGGTCTTGTTTCAAAAGTGCTGACTAAAGAAAACAAGATGCTGACTCACCAGGTAATGTTTGGTGACGTGGGCCTCGTTGCTCAGGGCGATGACGTGATGACTCAGCAGGTGAACTTGAGTCAGCAGCTGCACATGCTAACATTCAGACACAGTCATTGGTCATTGGTCATTGGTCACTGCTCATTGGTCACTGGTCATGAGTCACTGGCCATTAGTCACTGGTCATTAGTCACTGGTCATCGGTCATTGGTCACTGGACATTAGTCACTGGTCATTGGTCACTGGTCATTGGTCATTGGTCACTGGTCACTGGTCACTGGTCATCGGTCATTGGTCACTGGTCATTAGTCCCTGGTCACTGGTCATTAGACACTGGTCACTGGTCAATGGTCACTGCTCATTGGTCATTGGTCAGAAAATGGTGGGCGCTCGTTTTAAGTACCTGCTGCAGCTGCTGCTGAAGCTGCAGTTTCTGGGCGTGGTCCAGGTGGAGGGCGGGACAAACTAGGCTTGGCAGCATTAGGATGGGCATTGTAGTGTTGACTTGTGGGTGGGGCTTGTTGTCATGGTGATGGTTGGTGGTGTCCTGAAGGGCCTTCCTGTGCTGCAGAGCCTCATACCGTTTTTTAAAAGTTCGCCGTCGCTCACTTAGCATCCCTGCTAACGGTGCCTGAAAGCTACACAGAGCAAAGACAAGGTCACAGGCTCCGCCTTACTGAGTGGGTGTGGCCTATGAGGTTCTCAGACGGCTAAAAAAAAGACATACTGACAGGATCGTCGTTCGTTCATGTCTCATGTCTGATCGTTTTTTACTAAGTTTAGTGATTTTAGTTTAGTGACGTCAAACATGATTTAAAATAAATAAAAATCATATATGAAAAGGTCAAATAAACCTTTTCTCCTTAATCCACAAATTCTGTTTGTTTGTAAGTTTAAATTTGTCTGTTCTTGTGTTGTTTATAATAAAGTTTTACCAAAAAAAAAGCTCTGCTGCTGGAGCACAAAGACTTCTGGGTAATGGTGTCCATGAAGGACACACTGATGTGTAATCATTAGGACACGCCCACGACACAAGATCCCATGACAAATCCACACTTGAAAGATCCAGAACCTGGACTGAGACACAGCTGAGGTTTATTTAACCCTGTGACATAAAGGGGCCGGAGCCTGTGCCAGTGTCGCCCCCTGCTGGACTCTTCATCAGAACAGCTGAGGTCATTTCTCTTCCTCCTGACCCAAACAGTCACAGCACTTCTCTGCTGCACTGTCCCAACAGGAGGAGCCATAGCCATGACGTCATCACCACAGCCGTGACGTCATCACCACAGCCGTGATGTCATCACCACAGCCATGACGTCATCACTGTGTCTGAATTTGTATGTTAACGTTTGAATGATAGTTTCTTACTGTAAAACCTGGGGGACGTTAAATTGAGGCCCAGCCTGTGATGAGGTCTCCTTCTCCTCTTGCTCCTCCTCCTGCTGCTGCTCCTCCTCCTCCCCCTGGAGCTGCAGAGTGACATCACAGAATCATCAGAGAGTAAAACATGATCAATAAACATGTTTATTTCCTGTTGCAGGCGGAGTCAACTGACCGTGTCAAAGAGCTCGTCCAGCAGCTTGTTGACCTCTCGCTCTGAAACAGAAGGACATCATCAGTGAGGAGGACACGTGTGTCCATCATCGGTGAGGAAGACACACGTGTGTCCAACATCGGCGAGGAGGACACCGTGTGTCTTAGATGAGTAGGAGGACACATACTGGTGATCTGGACGGCGCGGTCTGTCCTGTAGTCTTCCATGTCAGGTTCGTCCATGTCGTCCAGGAAGTTGTATTCAGGGTCGTCCTCATCATCAGCTTCATCTGAGAGACAAAGAGTCACCAAAGTAAACAACTTCCTGTTCATCCACATTAAAACATCACATTTCAAAATAAATCCCCCAGTTTTCAAAATAAAAGTCAGAGTTTTTGGATTGTCCACATTAAAACACAATCCCCTTCTTTTCAAAATAAAAAAGTTTAAAAAAATAAAAGAGAGAAAGAAGAACTTTTATTTTGACAGTAACCTCTGACCTTCGTTATCAGGAGCCATGAGACCCTGCAGCCACTTGGACCAATGACGGTCCTCCTCCTGCTGGAGCGCGCTCACATCATACATGTCAGCAGTGATGTCAGGGGCAAGAAGCTCCGCCTCCAGCTGACCCAGAGGAACGTTTACCAGACGAAGTTTGGAGCGTGTACGGAACGCCAGACCGCCGTCGTCTTCATCCTCATCATCGTCATCATCTTCATCAGCTTCTCTGTCCAGAGACTGAGACACAGGTGAAAGTGTGGGTGGGGCTTGTTGTAACCTTGTTGAAAGTGTGGGTGGGGCTTGGAGTTACCTGATTGAAGGTGTAGGCGGGGCCACAGTCCAACTCCTCCTCCACAGCGTTGAGCCTCTCTAAGAAGGAAGTTTCACTGGGAGCACAGTTGGAGGTCAGGTGACCTGGAGATCTCTAAACAAAGAGTCAGAGGTCAGCGGGCACAGTGGCTGTGAGGGTCATAGGTCATAGTCTGACCTACCTCCTCAGCAGTGTCGCCCCCCTCCTCCTCCTCTTCATCATCATCATCAGGACAGTACTCTTCATCAGACGAATCCTCATCATCCTCAAGGTCAATGTCCACAAACTGAGGAGGCTGAAGACAGACAGTCAGAGACAGACAGGCAGTCAGAGACAGACAGACAGACAGACATGTCATCAGAGGGACAGACAGACAGACAGACAGACAGACAGGCATTGTTTACCTTGTCTCTCTCTGTGTTCAGTGTCGTCAAGGTCCAGTTCAGTGGCTGCAACAGACAGGCAGTCAGATGAGTGGAGGACAGACAGGCAGTCAGATGAGTGGAGAACAGACAGACAGTCAGATGAGTGGAGGACAGACAGACAGACAGACAAATAGATCATCTTCATCATATTCCCGCTGACCCGATCACCTCTGCTCTCCTGAAAGGTTTTCAGCAGTAGATTTAGGACAAATGGTTACACACACGCACACGCTCAAACACACACATGCGCGCGCACACAGTCAGTTCTGTTCTGCCTTTTAAACTAAACTAAAATTTTATTGAATTAAATTGAATTGAATGAGGGCACATGCAGACACATGAGGACACACAGCGTTACCATGACAACACATGAAGTAGCAGAGAGGATTATGGGAGTTCACCTGTTTCTCCTGGACCACCTGTTTCAGTCTGGACCGAGTCATCTTAGGTTCCTGGAAAAGACAGACAGACAGTGAGACAGGTGCTGAGAGAGAGACACAGATAGGTGTCGTCTGTAAAAACTTGTAAATAAAAACAGATTTAACAACAGTTCAGTTGTAGATAGATATAGAGATATATATATATATATATATATATACTATATATATATATACACACATATATATATA
The DNA here is from genome assembly GCF_958295425.1 of Solea solea. Taxonomy (NCBI): domain Eukaryota; kingdom Metazoa; phylum Chordata; class Actinopteri; order Pleuronectiformes; family Soleidae; genus Solea; species Solea solea. Next base: position 26,828,010 of record NC_081146.1, read on the forward strand.
TATATATATATATATATATATATATATATATATATATATATTTATTTATACACACACACACACACATATATACATACATATGTACATAGTAAATTTGACAGCAGGTGAATGAGCACATGAATCAACAGAGACTCACAAACAGAGGAAGATCCTGAGTTTCTCTGATCGTAGTTTTCATCATCTGGACGACGTGTTCATGAGTGATGACCTCCTGACCTCACACACAGACACACATGTTATTCAGAGACTGATGTGTGTGTGTGTGTGTGTTTGTGTGTTTGTGTGTGTGTGTGTGTGTGTGTGTGTGTGTCTCACGTGCAGGATGGCACGAACGTTGCCTCTGGTCAGGTTGAGTTGTCTGGACTTCCTGTCCAGATCGATGTCCAGTCGTCCCAGTTCATCATCACTGGACTCGCTCGCCTCCTGGGAAACAGACTCCTCCCCTGTCACTTCGCCCACCTGTGACATCTTCACTGAGGGACTTCCTGACACTGACTTCCTGTCCATCCTCAGTAACTTTCTCTGGACAGGACAGATGTCATGTCCTCGTGGACGCCTCAGCTCCGCCCACTGAAACACCACAACATCAGAGTCTTCATCCATTCACACTCACACATTCATGCAGAGCATCTATGTCTAAACGTGGGGCTAAGTGTATCACACACTCCATACACACACTTCATACACACACCCTTCATATCCACACACACACACTCTTCATATATATATATACATACACATACACACACACACACACACACACTTCATATACACACCCTTCATATACACACACACACTTCATATATATACATATACACACACTTCATATATATACATATAAACACTCACACACAGACACTCTTGTGTGGGCACTGCAGCTCGGTTAGCACGCGGCTAGCAGCAGCTAGCGCCAGCTAAGCTAACACGCACTGGTGTGTGTGGTGTGAAATTGTGCGGTAAGATGAAAGAGACAAATAAAAGTAACGTTAACATTTACCTTTAAAGAGAAATGAGCCGCCATCAGCACGACGTTACTGTTAGCTCCGCTGTTAGCTCCGCTTCCGCTAACAACAGCACAACTTCCGCCGGGGTCCTTCACAATAAAATCACGTTACGTAGACGTGTGTGTGTTTGTGTGTGTGCGCGCGTCTGTGTGTGTGCTCATCAGTTACCATAGAAACTGTGTTTCCATGGTAGTACCAGTCTAGTATAAAGTACCTTAAAGTAATACTTGACTAAAAGTAAAAGTATGTGAGCAGACAGTTTTTTTATAAAATTATTAAAAAAAAAAGTGACATTATGACATTTACTTAAGAATCAAAAGTCATTTGTGACATAAAATCGACTTCAGTTTTAAAAGTATTGAAGGATTGAGCCATGGTGATCAGTGGAGCAGGTCCAGGACCAGGCGTCCTCATGGAGACCAAAACTTGGTCCTAATGAGGCAGAACCTCATTTCTGAGGAACTGGTTAAGTTAGTGTGTGTGTGTGTGTGTGTGTGTGTGAGCGAGAGAGAGAGAGAGAGAGAGAGAGAGAGAGAGAGAGAGAGAGAGAGAGAGAGTGTGTGTGTGTGTGTGTGTGTGTGAGAATTTTTAAAATATAAATGATGAAAAAAAGATCAATAATAACGAAAAAGAGGGGGCGGGGACTGACGTCGCGGCTCTGACGCTCTGAGGAGGAGGAGGAGGAGCGTCGGTGCAGCGGCTTCATCAGTAAACAGTCGGTAACGGAGAGAACGAACGGTGACAGTCAGTGATGAAGATGAAGATGAAGGTTCTTCAGCGCGGTAAGAAAAAAGCTCTGTGATCTTCATCATCTTCATCATCCTCACCATCAGCCGCTGACCGTGTGTGAGTGTGTGTGTGAGTGAGTGACAGTTTGATGACGACGATGCAGCAAACAGCGTACATGGAACACACGCACACACACACACACACACCACGAGTAAATATAGACATCACTGCGTCAGAACCGAGGACTGACGTAAAAAGCCGGAAAATCTGACATTCCTTCACTGTCCTTCATCATCATCTTCATCTTCATCATCATCTTTATCATCATCATCATCTATCTTTATCATCATCGTCATCTTCATCATCATCATCACCCACTCTCCCACACCAAACCTCATAGAGAAATCAGTGATTTTAACATCAGACACACAGGAGTTGTTGATCCACTGCTGCCTCCATCACTAAGTTCAAGCATCTTATTTTGTAAAATTCAGCTTTTCAAATCTTCTATTCAGATTGACCTCAGTACCACAAAGTGACCACACGAGGCAGCAGAGGACCAGCACCTGTGTCACTGATTTTCTCTATGGACTTTGGTCAGAGGTCAGACAGGTCAGAGGTGAACCTTGTGTTTACTTGCTGTTGACTGTACTGTGATGTCACTGTGATGTCATCACAGTCAGGATCAGCTCCTTCCTCCTGATTGGCTGCTTCAGGGATTGTGACCTCACTGTGTTTTCTCGTGCAGGTCATGTGACTTCTCGTGGAGGATGGTTAGTCAGCCTTCAGCTCAGTTGTGGTGGTCAAGAGGTCTGAGGTGACACAAAGGATCATGGGAGATGGAGGACCACTGCAGACCGAGGGAAATGCCCTCCTCAAAGCTGTCTTTCAGGGAAAGTTGAGACTCGCCCGCCTCCTGCTGGAGGGCGGGGCCTACATCAATGAGGGCAATGAACGTGGAGAGACCCCCATCTCCGCCGCCTGCCTGGCGAGCTATGACGACCCACAGACCCGGCAGAGAATGGTCCGATATCTGCTGGAGAAAGGGGCAGACCCAAACATCCCCGATAAGAGTGGACGGACTGCACTGATGCACGCCTGTGCCGAGCAGGCCGGGAAGGAGGTGGTGACTCTGCTGCTGGAGAACGGAGCCGATCCAAGCCTCAAAGACTACTCTGGCTCCTCCGCCCTCGTTCACGCCATCAACAGGGGGGACCGGGAAACACTGCAGGTCCTGCTGGACGCCTGTAAGGCCAAAGGCAAGGAGGTGATCATCATCACCACTGACACGTCTCCATCAGGAACCAAGATGACCAAGCAGTACCTCAACGCTCCACCCTCTCCAGGTGTTGTGGACAAGCTGTCTCCTGCCTGCATGTCTCCCTCTGAGGTGGAGATTGGCACATCCTCACCAGCAGGGGGCCAGAGTGACGAGGGAATCTTCAGTTTTGCACTCACCTCAGCTTTACCATTACCTTCAGCTCGACCTCCAGGTGAAAAGAGACCACCACCTCGCAAGCTACTGAAGAGGCTGAACTCAGAGCCCTGGGGCCTGGTGGCGCCCTCTGTGCTGAGCGGTGTTTCTCAGGACCGCATTGAAAAAGGTCTAGAGGAGGAGAGTGTTGTCAGCAAGGTGGTCACTGAGATTAATGGCCTCTCCATCACAGAACCAGTCAGACCTCTTCTGTCACGGCGACATAGCATCGAGACCCATGACCCTTGCTCCCCCAAACTCATTGACCGGTCCTGCTCTGAGGACTGTGGTGCCCTTTCTAGCTCCTGGGCTGACAAATTCCAACAGCACCAGAGCCTATACCGCAGGAACACAGCCCCGGAGTCCCAGGAGAACTCTGGTGCAGTTGTGGCTCGGGCCCTAGCTTATCCCAAACTGACCCGGATGGAGCACTATGAGTCTGACACCCACCTTTGCCCAGAGTCCATCCCTGGATCTCCTGACTCTGGTCGTGTGTCGGTGGAACGGAGGCGGTATAATGCCTCCCCATTGTCTCTAGTCACCAGCTCTTCCAGGGAGTCTCTGGAGAACATCCCCAACTCTTTGTCCCCTATTGCCATTCGCCGGCGTCCCCCTGGGCTTCTCGAGCGAAGAGGGTCTGGGACTCTTCTGCTGGACCACATCTCCCACACCAGACCAGGCTTTCTGCCACCACTCAACATCAACCCACAGAGACCCATCCCTGACATCCGGGCCAACGGTAGGCCCAGCTCCCCGGTGCATGTTGGACACAAGATGCTGGTCCCAGTGGCGCCGGCATCGCCAAAGCGTAGCCTGGACTTCAAGGTGAAGAAGAAATTGTTGAGGAGACACTCGATGCAGACGGAACAGATGAAACAGCTCTCCACCTTCCAGGAGATCCTTGCTGAGAAGGTTGTCGAGTCCAATGGAGACTGATGAGCAAGGCATGATGGGTAGCCGGATCAGCACCTGACTGAGGAAATCAGTAACACATTTAAAACCTCTTCCATATCTATTCGGATGCTTGCACCTTCAGTCTGAGTTTAGTTAAACCAGACATCTTGTGTTTAAATTTCAAACTAGTGAATGGGATAGTTTTGTTTTTTTTGACATGTGGTTGTATGAGGTACTGACATATAGCCAGAGCTGACTGGGCTGTGAGCGCCCCCTGCTGCTGAGAACCAGCCTGTACAACATCTTAATAACATGATCACGTCTTTATCTACGAAGGAGTATTAGGGCCAGCCAAAACAAATAAATAAACAGCCAAAAAAAAAAAAGTCAGGCATAAAAATAAATTAATTTAGAAAATATCAAAGTACTATAGTCGATGGCCATGGCTGTCTCTACACCAAGGTCCACAGAGAACATCAGTGATTTTAACATCACACACACACAGGAGTAGTTGATCCACTGCAGCCTCCATGACTAACTTCAAATGTCTTATTTTGTCACTTCAGTGTTTGAAATCCTTTGTTCAGATTGACCTCAGTGACACAAAGTGACCACACGAGGCAGCAGAGTACCAGCAGCTCCTGTGTCCCAGCAGCTAAAACCACTGATTTTCTCTATGAGGTTTGGTGTGGGAGAGTGAGTGGTTTTCAGAAGTCTGTCTAACAGTGAGATAAAGATGTGATCATGTGACATAGATATTGTAGACTTAACCTGATGTAGATTTGTTTTCACTGAGACTGAGTCTCTGTCTCAGGCTGGTTCTCAGCAGCAGGGGGCGCTCACAGCACACTCAACTCTCATTATGTGTCAGAACATCATACAAGCCCAAAAACAGAACTATCCCTTTAATGTTTTGAACTGAGATTAAATGTTATTGTAATAAATACTTCCACATGCAGGACTGATAAGGACCAGGACACAGACCAGATCCAGGTGCAGTTTTCCTGACGCTTCCTTGGACTTGTTGATGTTTACATACGCAATTTTTGCACCGAGCTCATTTTGTTCGTTCACTGATGATCAGTCAAATCATTAACTCTGTGTTTATGTTTGAACCCTGTCTCCATGGCAACGTTGAGGTCATCAAACGCAGAGGTCATCAAACGCTGAGGTAATCCGTGGCAAACGCCAAGGTCACACTGAGGTCATCCTCAGCCGTTTATTCCAAAGAAGTTGAGCGATGATGTGAAATTGTGAATACACTAAAGATCCTGAATGCAGGGGACGCCTTCATCTCCAAGTCCAGATCCAGATTTTTCCACGACTGAAACGGTCCACATCAGTCCAGTACTCTGACATCATCAAAAAACTGAACCTGTGATGACATTACTTCCTGTAATGATGTCATCATTATTAACCTCTTGTTACCAGGATACTTTTTGTCTGACAACTAAGCAAATGCTACATCGTGTCCACAGTTTCATACTGGATCCTGGATCTAATCTGAACCTGATTCACAAACATGAACCTGATGTGAGGTACCAGGGCGCTCCCCTGAGGGACTTCACCGGAACTGCAGACTGAAGATGTTCAAACAGTTAAATCAATGCGTGTTCATCCAAATCTGGACTGCTCTTTTTGTTCTGGTCTTGATCAGACCGGGTTTAAAGTGATTCAGACTGGTTTAAACGGGGTTACATTGGTACTGAAAAAAGTTTCGGACTGGCCTGTACTGCTTTATCAGGGTTCAGACTTGTTAAGACTGGTTTAAAGTGATTCAGACTGGTTTTTATAGAGATTCAGACTGGTTTTTAATGTGATTCAGACTGGTTTAAAGTGATTCATGCTGGTTTTTAAAGTAATTCAGAATGGTTTTAAAGGGATTCGGACTGGTTTTGAAGGGATTCTGGCTGTTTTTAAAGTGATTCAAACAGGTTTAAAGTGATTCAGACTGTTTTTTTTAAGTGATTCAGACTGGTTTAAAGTGATTCAGACAGTTTTTTAGTGGTTCAGACAGGTTTAAAGGTGTTTAAACTGGTTAGGTCTGGTTCGAACCAGTTGAAACCGGACGTGTCTGCTGTTGCTGGTAGATACTTGAAGATTAAACTAAACTAAAACAGAGTATTTTTGTAAATGATCGTCAGTTGATAAAATGTCTGTTTATTTTTCTTCTTTCATTTCTTACTCATTGTAACTGTGAATAAACGACTTTCATCTTTAACAACCACAACACTTTAATCTTCACTGGAGGTCAAAGGTCACGTCAAGAACACCTGCCCCTCCTTCAGGTTGCTCTCATACACCTGGAGGAGAGGCAGGTTTACACAGTAAATCACAGTATGTTTGTTGTTATTAAGGCGACTGTCGTCCATCAGCTGCTTCATGTTATAAGCCCCGCCCTGCCCCCGCTCATAAACCCCTTATAATCCAAATCAAACACATTCACCAGGACCAGTTTTCATGTGTGGACCAGTACATAACCAGGTCCAGTTTTCATGTGTGGACCAGTACAGAACCAGGTTCAGTTTTCATGTGTGGACCAGTATAGAACCAGGTCCTGCTTGATCCTGTGAATGTTTTGATGGGGGGCGGGGCTTATGTGAACAGAGTGATGTAATTAAGATGACCAAACGATGGCGCTGATGTTACTGTGAAAACAAACGAGTTGTTTAAAATAAATCAATAAAATCGAACTTTAAGATGAAACTATTTATTTATTGATTACAAATGTGAGCAATAATATTTACAGTATTCAGCTGTTATTGATCTTCAGTGACTGAAAGACAAAAGACGTCTCACTCCATTCACAGATGATAGGACAAACAAAGATGCATCACTCTGCTTCATGTAGCAAGATCCACACAGATAAACAACAGGTTACAGAGTGACAGGTCACAACAAAGATAGAAGCGTAAAGAAGATACTTCACTAATCAATGGAGATAATCATCATACATTCAAGTTGATTGATTATAAACACAGATAGGAGTGTAAAGAATGTGTTACCCTGTATTATATGACAGTGTAGTGTTATGTAACAGAGATAAAAGAGTTGAGAAAGATGTATCACTCAGATCATTTCTTGAAGAACTTTTTGTTGAGCAGGAAAATGAGCAGGTTAACGTTGATTTTTGCTTTATCGAACATTTTCATCACAGCGACGCCTTCATACTGAAGCTGCAGCAACTCCTGAAACACACACACACGTTATACACACATGTTATGAACATACACGTTATAAACACACTCACACGTTATGAACACACACACACACACACACACACCTGGTACTGCAGCAGGAACTCTTCCATGTCGACGCCCAGGAAACGTGTCTTAACTCTGAAACTTCCGTTTTCAGGACCAGGGATGATGTCAAACACCACGTTCTTAAACCTGCAGTGATGATGACGTCACAGTGTGTGATGATGACGTCACAGTGTGTGATGATGATGTTAGTGTTTGATGATGTCACAGTATGTGATGATGATGTTAGTGTGTGATGATGATGTCACAGTGCGTGATGATGACATCACAGTATGTGATGATGACGTCACAATGTGTGATGATGATGATGTCACTCACTGTGTAGACGGCAGGTCCTGGATCTCTAACAGAACTCCCTTCTCATGCAGCCTGGTGGCGCTGTAGCTCAGAGTTGGAAGCTTCTTCTTTCCTTTGTTCTCTGCCGTCTTCTTATTGGTGGATTTACTGTAAAACAGTGAGTCAGCATGTGTGTGTGTGTGTGTGAGATCACAGGTGTACTGAGTGAGGGGGATGGGCCATGTGTACCTGCTGGCAGTCAGGTTGTCCAGACAGGAAGTGATGTAATGTCTGTAGAAGTCCACCTGTTCACTGTGGAAGCTGCTCTTCATCTGCAGACTGTTCAGGGTGTGACCAAGCTTCACAAGCTCCGCCCCTCGCCGCTGACGACGCACACGCTGCTGACGGATGTCCTGGTGGTGACACGTCACATGACCAAGTCGCCATGGCAACAGTGGACACGGATCTACTCATGAGTAGATCTATGTGAAGTGTGCGTGTGTGTCTTACCTTGGCAACCATCTGCAGGATCTGGTTCTGGCTCTGGTCTCGTCTCAGAACTCCGAGTCCTTCCAGACGATGAAGGTTCCTCACGATCTTCCTCTTCTTCTCCTCCAGACTCAGGTTGCCGTTGGCAACCAGCGACTGGTTCCTCTTCAACTTGTCAGGAGTTCGAGCTTCCTGCCGAGCTCGCCGCTGAACCAGCCAATCATGACGCACTTCCTGTTTGCACAGAGGAGTCAGCAGGCCGTTTCTCAATATCCATACTTTATTTATTTTAACTTTGAATTTTAGATTTATATTACAGTCACAAAGTCAATGTATCTGTATTTAAATATAATATGTAAATATAAGATATGTAGAGTAGTATATACTTGTACACGTCATATATATGTATATATAATATATATACATATATGTATATATGTATATATATTTATATATATATATATATATATATATATATATATATATATATATATATATATGTATGTATATACTACTCTACAATGCTGTAATACAGTATATCCATTTTCCACATTGTATTATTTGTATTGTATATTTTAATAGGAATAAATTAATAAATGAAGTTAAAAATAATAACAACATATATATGCATTTATTAAAAGTATTTCATATGTTCATTTATCAACACCGTAGGTGGCGCTAATGAGGCTGCAGCACTTGGCGCCAGCCACCATTCAAACAGCAGAACAATACATACATAGTTGCTTACTTACTTGAGTATTGAGAAACAGCCACATACTTGTGTACTCCTGTACTTGTCAAGTATATACTCCCAGCGTACTTCTCAAGTATATACTTCCCAAGTAAGCAAGTACATACTTGCTTACTTGAGTATTGAGAAAGGCCTTCAGTTTACACAAGTACAGAGAAGTCTCCTGTTGATGATGTCACAAAGTTTTACCTGGTCATGTGATGGAGTCGTTCTCAGGATGTCACTCAAAGAATCACCTGGTTGAGTTCTGATGACATCGACGATCAGCTGTTTCACACTGAAGACAAAACAAATGAAGCCAACAGACTAATCTCAGGGTGCTGAGGCTAACAGGCTAACCTCAGGGTCCTGAGGCTAACAGGCTAATCTCAGAGGCTGAAGTTTACAGGCTAATCTCAGGGTACTGAAGCTAACAGACTAATCTCAGGGTCCTGAGGCTAACAGGCTAACCTCAGGGGCTGAAGCTAACAGGTACCTGAGCAACAGTCCCCGTGCATCTGGTTTGTCCACAGAATCATTGAAGATGTCAAATTTATTGGTGAGGGTCAGAGACACTTCGTGGGACAGAACGGACTCTGAACCTGGATCTGATGATGACGACGACGATGAAGACTCTCCTGAGAACAAGAAGTTCAACTTTTATTTCCTGCTTCTTCTGATCGAAACATTGATCGATCAGAATAAAAAGTGCAGTACCAATGACTTCCTGCAGGGAGGGAACTGATCTGAGGTCCTGCAGAAGCAGCCTGAGTGGATCAGACGACGATGGACACAAGACATCCTGGTGCTCCAGTAACAGCTGAAAACACACACACACACACACACCTTTTTGGAGCTTTTCTATAAAGGTCTAGGTCCAGGTCCAGGTCCAGACTGAGTCCAGGTCTTACCTTGTGCGTATTGATGAGCTCCCCGACAGAGAGGTAAATGACGGGTCTGGTGAGGGCGAGCAGCTCGGAGAACTCGTCCATACTGAACCGTTCTTCAGGCTCCGGGACGTCACACACACACACCAAGAACTTCCTGTTAGAAACAAGGAACAACAGCTATGACACAAACACCGCGCCCTGCTGGACCAGAGGAACCCGTCAGCCCATCCAGGTCATCAACCCCTGATCAGCGGTTGATTGTGTGTTCATGGTGATCGTGGTTACGGACCTGAACCTGCCGTGTGTCTGGCTGATGTAATCGTTGAGCGCTCTGATGTGGCGTCCGTCTCCATGGAAGTGCTTGTTGGCGGCGGCATGCTGCAGCATGCGTGCGATGGTTCCCAAGATGTGGCGCTGCTCTGGCTGGAGGGCGGAGCCAGCGGAGCGCTCCACCACATCAAAGCCATCTGGAGCCACGACGGCCGGGTTCATGTAGCGATAGTAGACCAGGTTCCCTACAATCTGTCCCCAAAGACATCATCAATTAATCACCTACAATCTGTCCCCAAAGACATCATCAATAAATCACCTACAATCTGTCCCCAAAGACATCATCAATCAATACACATCTGTCATGACCTCTGACCTTGTAGAGGTCGTCCTCGCTGGCGTCCGGGAACTTTGTCCTCAGAGCGTCTCTGAGGACCTTTGCTGTGTAACGAAGACCGTACCTGTGAGGACACACAGACAGACACAGACACACACAGGTGAGGACAGACGGACAGATATATAGGTGAGGACGGACGGACGGACAGAGGGACTTACGGCAGTTTGCTCAGGTTACAGCTGATGGCTTTGAAGACTCGCTCCGTCAGGTTCTTCAGGTTGATGACAGCGATGTCCACACGTCTCTGAACCTCAGGGTGAGACAGAGCGCCATCCGCTGACACATCATAGGGCAGACAGCTGAGAGACGGAGAGAGAGACAGGTGAGTCAGTCAGAAAGAGAGGTGAAGGACAAAGAGACAGACCGGTGAGCAGCACTCAGGAACCTCTTGAGTCCAGTCTGGCTCTCGCTCTGGTTGATCCAGGTCTTGTAAACCTCCACTGGGTCTGTCTTGATGCTCAGAGTCCGGTCCTGGAGGACGTCCTGCAGTGCAGGACCCAGAACGTCACGCAGGACACCGTCTCCGCCTGCGTGGCGGTAAAAGTTGACCAGCATCTTAATGACGATGGGGTTTCCTGTGACCACGTCCTGAGGCTGCTCCACCTTCAAACTGATCAATAATCAATCATTAGTATAAAGGATGCTGTGTGTGTGTGTGTGTGTGTGTGTGTGTGTGTGGTGACCATAGTTACCGTATCTCGTAGCGCAGCGCGGCGGTAAAGAGCTGCAGCAGCAGGAACGCCTCTCTTCTGTCTGAGCCGTAGTTAAACAAACTCAACACCAACGTCTCCATGAAGGAGGCGGAGCCAGACGGAGGGAGGAGGAAGAGCAGCTGAGCCAGGTAGAGAGGCTGAGTCTGAGGGGGAGGAGACACAGCTACATTTACACTCATTCAGCATGTGTGTGGGTGTGTCTCACCTGCAGCAGGTGTGTGTGTCTCACCTGCAGCAGGTAGAACAGGTGTTGATATCCGTCCAGTCTGTCTCTCCTGTCTCGACTCAGAGCCTTCAGTCCTTTACTCTTCTCCACATCCATCATGTCCTTCAGCTGCTCCTTGTTCTTCTTTGTCAATTTCTTACAGTGACAAACCACTTCCTGTTTGAAGACATACTGTCATGTGAAGCCATGTTGTGCTAATGCTAATTAGCTTAGAGACACAGAGACAGATGTTAGTTTAGCATTAGCTCAGAGACATCCAGTAAGTTCTTGTATTTCTCTTGGTGTTTGGTCACGGAGTTAAAGTCAGATTGTAATCCTTAAACACAGCGACTTGTGTGCCACAAACTAAGCACACGGCTTTACCTGTGACGCCTGTAAAGAAATATTTAGCAGTCCACGTCTTGTTGAAAACGCACCATTCGGAATTAACTTTACTTTTTTTAACGTGAGCCGACATTTTTAGGGGGCCAGGGGTCAGTGGCTAGCGTCACCTGTCACTGTGCAGACAGACGCAGATACGTGCGTCCATATGTCAGGTTTTTCAGAATAAAAGCAACACAGTTGTATTGCATGCGCTGCATAAATACTTGTTCATCTGTGTTTATGACTGAAATACCGCGGGCTGGACAGGGATGCCCAGGTCTGACATAGACGACCTGCACCGCTGCTGTGTTCCATCGACACCATGAATTAATTGTTGAAAAAAACACTGCTGTGGGTGGATTATTGATATTTAGCAGATTACAGCTCATGTGCGCATCTCTATCACCTGTTTTACTCTCACTGCTGTTTGATTTTGAACTAGTACAGTGTAGTACCTGCGGGCCCCGGGTCATAATTTTCAGGCCCTCTACCACAGCTGCTTTCTTCTGTCAGTGTGGGATCTTCCTGTAGGTGGCGTCTCACCTGCAGCAGGTGTGTGTGTGTGTGTGTGTGTCTCACCTGCAGTGTGGCTCGGTTGCGGACAAGCAGGCCGATCTTCAGGTCCATCAGGTCCAGGTCTGTCTCCAGCTGTCGGTTGAAACGGATGCTCCTCACCACTTCCTCCCTCAGCCGCAGAATCTCCGCCTCCTCTCTGATGTCACCATCACCCAGGTCAAGCAAGTGAACAAACTTCCTGACCACAGACAGGGGGGGTGTGTCCGAGTGCACTGTAACAGAAAAGGGAGGAGCCAACAGAGTGAATAAGAGAAGGGGGACGATGTGAGCAGTGAGAGGATGTGAGCTCACCCAGCATCCTGTACTGTTCCCTGGCTCTGCTGGCTCTGAAGAAGGCCTGGATCTTTATGATGGCGCCCACCTGTGGACACACGCAGTTACTACATAGACACCTGAGTGGTGACGTGTGATGACGCCACGTGTCGTGTTGGCGTGTAAAGACGCGATAAGACTCACGTTGCGTTTGAAGAAGCTCAGACGAGCTCGATATTTTCTCCTGACCAACCACATCTTCACCATCGACTGGATCTGAGCAAACACACACGTTTGTGTATCTGCGCGCACACACAAATATACACACATCATCAAGAACCAATGAATGTGTTTCTTGCCTCACCTTGACGACAGCTCTCCAGTTCATGTAAAGAAACTGCAGCCGCTGTCTGTACGCCCTCTGCTGGACAAACCTCCTCCAATGAGACTGAGAACAGAGACAAGGACATGTGACACAGTGACTCCACCCATCTGTCTGTCTCCAGCCATCAGCTCCACCTGCTGGTTTGTGCTCACCTGGTGATGTCACAGGTGCGCACTCACCTGGATGATGACGACGTCACAGGTGCGTACTCACCTGGACGACTGCGTCACAGGTGCTTACTCACCTGGATGATGACGACAGCAGGTGTGTTGCTGATCAGGTGACATTGTCGAGCTCTCAGCTTCTGTCTGATCAGGAACCCTCGACACGCTGCCTGCAGACCGATGACGAGGGCCTCACTGTTCCTCCAGAGGGCGCTGCGATTTTGCGACCTCCACACACCGCTGACCACTTCCTGTAGGTGGAGGTAACTGCTAAGTCTTCTGGTTTGTCCCAAAGTCATGTCTCTCAAGTACATTTGTCCCTCATGTCTTTCTCACCTGTATGTCCTCTCTGTCCATGAAGACACTGTTATGAATGAAGTCTTCTGGTTTGTCCCATTTTCCCTCCAGTTTGTTCAGGTGGAAGTAAAACCAGGAGTTGTCCTCCAGCCGGACTCCAACCCATGGACTCCTGTTGTCTCCTGAGGACAAAAACATGATCAGTCTGTGGTGGTCTTTATCAGTCTGTGGTGGTCTGTGATGAGGATGTTACCTCTGCGTCTCCTCTGTGTGACCTCACTGCTCAGCTCCCTCTGATAATGCTCAGCACAGTTGGACATGAGTGTCTGTAGCTGCAGTTCAGGTAAAGACAGAACACGCAGAGTCTGGTTTGCTCTGTTCTCCTTCACGGCCTGGTTCACTGCTGCCACCGCCAGGCACACTGAGGTATGACAGAACAGTCAGTGCATGAATACACACAGCATCACAGGAAGATGATGAGGTCACTCACACTTCAGTGCTCTCTGACTCTGCTGATTGGCTCTCCTCACTTCCTCCTGGATATCAGCCAACCACAGGTCAGCTCCGGACTCTCTGCTCAGCTGATTGGACAGGAGGAGGTCACATGACTTCAGGTAGACACAACAACAAAGCTGACTGACGTGTGTGTGTGTGTGTGGACTCACCTGAGCTCTGCTCATCAGCATCAGGTAACGACTGATGTTAGCAGGCACTAGCTCCTTCAGACCACAAGGGGGCAGCAGCAGAGCAGACATCAGCTGCTCACAGTCTCCACTGAACACAGCTTCGTTAATGAGTCGCACGACCTGGAGCTCTGAGAGGTCAGAGGTCAAAGAGAGACATGTTAGCAACAGCCATCGATGTATTATAAGAACTGGATAGAGCTCCGCCCCTTTGGCTCTGTTCAATCCTATGGAGTCGCATATTCCAAAAAAAGTTTCTGACTTCCGCATTTATTTTTGCCCACAGAGCATGTGCAGTAGTGTTACTCCCATAATGCCTTTCGGCTATGTGAACGAGCCGTCCATGTTGTCGACTTGCAGCATGATGGGAGAACGCTACTGACGTGCTTAAGCTGATTTGAATATCGATTTGAATACCGATGGCACGTTTGCTTTGGTCTTTAAACCATAGATTTGTAAATGTCAAAACCAACGATAGTGAATACAGTAAAGTGAAAAGCATAATGACGTCATTACAGGTTAAAATGATCAATTTAATGGTTCATTTAATTGGCCGTGAATATTAGTTTATATGTGTTGTTACAGGAATTACTGTATGTTGTTTTCTTCCATTCACTGATATACTGTATGCTAATAACTGTCACAGAACTCAGGGATTTTATATTATTGTCCAAGAAAACATTAAGTACTTTTATTAAAAAAAATTGGAAAATAAATGCGAATGAGCGACGAATAGATAACTAAAACCTGTTTTGTTGTAATATTTTAAAAAATGTAAAAGAAAACCCATCATTGCCTTCATTTATTCACAGTTCTCATAAAGTTTTCACGTCGTACGGTTCCCAGACAGTAGCGCTGTTCCCGAGACGCCACATGACCGCGCTTTGCTGTGCTCGTACACAGCTGTGACATCATTCTGGGAAATAAGATTTTTGTGGACTTTTTATGGCCTTTAGGAAGGTTTTACAAATGTGAAACTCCATGAATTAAAAACATAGATTAAAGATCTATACATGCCTGTGTCCATGTCTCCAGGTGTCCTGTGGACACTTTTACACATGTCTCTTTTACTATTGTGGTCAATGGGAAAATTTTTGCAGTACCAAGAGTGGCCACCATGACAAGATTGTCTTCAAGGCAGAGGGGGCGGAGCTACATACAGTTCTTATAATACATCCATGGCAACAGCATGATGGCGTCAGTGAGGGTGTCATGTCCTCACCCTGATCTTCCTCCTGCACTGAACTGTTGACAGCATTGATTCCTTCCTGCAGCTGATTCCAGGTGAGTAGTTCTGAGCTCACCTGCTGCTTCACACCAGACAGACACTGGAAGTACCTGAACACACCACCAGGGGAAAGACGGACAGGTGTAAACAGACAGACAGACACTGGAAGTACCTGAACACACCACCAGGGGAAAGACAGACAGGTGTAAACAGACAGACAGACACTGGAAGTACCTGAACACACCACCAGGGGAAAGACAGACAGGTGTAAACAGACAGACAGACACTGGAAGTACCTGAACACACCACCAGGGGTAAACTGTCTAACCTGTTCATGTGGGTGTGGTCCACTTCAGAAAGTCCTGCAGATGGACTGACCAATGAGGTGCTGAACTGCTGCAGGTTTCCTGCCTCCAAAGCCTGATTGATGAGAGCAACAGCTGACAGCATCTCCACGGCAACAAAGAGCTCCTCCTGCTGCAGATCCCCCTGGTGGAGACAAGAGGAAACTCACGTTAATGCTGTGACATGGTTTTACACCAAGAAATATTCAAATGTGAGTGTGTCACCTGTCTCTGCAACAGCCTCAGTTCTCTGTGATAAAGTGCAGCAGCAAAAGGAAACACTGGAGGCAGCTGGAGGTCAGAGGTCATCAGACAGCTCAGTGTGTGTCGGGGGTCATTTCCCCGCAGAGCATCGTTCACACGCTGCACTGCTGCCTGCACTGAGACACACACACACACAGATAATGTTGACACTGTGCCGTGGGACGGAACTCGCCGTCGCTATGGCAATGTACCTGTATATTTAAATTCACCACACAAAGACTCAAGTCTCCGTTTGTGTGACGTAAGTGCGACATGAAGTAAAGTGAAGGAGATCATGTGATCATGTGAATCCAGACTCTTCTCATGTGTGCTTCCACACTGGTGGGATGATCTACTGAGTACTACTAGAACAGGGGACGTCGCTGTATGTCTTCAAGAAGCTCTTGAAAACCCAGCTCTTCCAAGAGAATCTTCTTTCCTTGCACTTAAATTAGCCCCTCCCCTGCACCATCTCCCTCCATCAGTCAACTGTTCCTTTTGAGTGGAGTTCTTGAGTGGTGTAAATGTCATGTGATGGTGTAAATGTCATGTGATCGTGTAAATATCGCGTGATCGTGTACATGTCGCGTGATCGTGTAAATGTCGCGTGATCGTGTCAATGTCGCGTGATCGTGTACATGTCGCGTGATCGTGTAAATGTCAGGTGACCGTGATCGTGTAAATGTCGCGTGATCGTGTAAATGTCGCGTGATCGTGTAAATGTCAGGTGATCCTGTCAATGTCATGTGATCGTGTAAATGTTGCGTGATCGTGTAAATGTTGTGATCCTGTAAATGTCGTGATCCTGTCAATGTCATGTGATCGTGTAAATGTCGTGTGATCGTGTAAATGCCGTGTGATCGTGTAAATGTTGTGATCCTGTAAATGTCATGTGATCGTGTAAATGTCGCGTGATCGTGTACATGTCGTGTGATCGTGTAAATTTCATGTGATCGTGTAAATGACGCGTGATCGTGTACATGTCATGTGATTGTGTACATGTCGTGTGATCGTGTAAATGTCGCGTGATCATGTAAATGTCATGTGATCATGTAAATGTCATGTGATCGTGTAAATGTCGCGTGATCGTGTAAATGTCGCGTGATCATGTAAATGTCATGTGATCGTGTAAATGTCGCGTTATTGTGTACATGTCGTGTGATCGTGTACATGTCGTGTGATCGTGTAAATGACGCGTGATCGTGTACATGTCACGTGATCGTGTAAATGTCGCGTGATCGTGTAAATGTCATGTGATCGTGTAAATGTCGCGTGATCGTGTAAATGTCGCGTGATCGTGTAAATGTCGCGTGATCGTGTAAATGTCGCGTGATCATGTAAATGTCATGTGATCGTGTAAATGTCGCGTGATCGTGTAAATGTCATGTGATCGTGTGGACCTACTGTTGAGGGCTCTCTGAGCCTCCTCGTTGGCAGCACTCACTCCTTCCTGCAGCTCGTCAGGGTCCAAAGGATCAACACAGCCCTCGTCCTGAGGTCACAGGTCACAGGGGGAGGAGTCAGACAGGCAGAAACAGCCACTGTGTGTGTGTGTGTGTGTGTGTGTGTGTGTGTGTGTGTGTACCTGTGCCTTCTGCTGCCGGTCAGCTGACAGCTGCTCCAGGTACCAGGGACCATTGACCCTACAGAGGCCCCTGAGGGCCAAACATGGTAACTGCAGTGCAGAGAGCAGAGAGAGCTCGTCTGCAGAGTCCAGAGCTTCATCCACCTGCTCCACCGCTGAGCGAACTGATCAATAACATCAATAATAATCAATGACTCTGCTGTGGGAGAGTGAGTGCTTTACAAAAGTCTATATCACAGTGAGATAAAGAAAAAGACATTCAATCTGCATTTGTTTTCATTGAGTGTTCCCCAGCAGGGGGCGCTCACCGCACTCACACTCACACACACACACAGATAATCAATACAGATATTGATTTTTTTTTCTCACCATTAACAATGTTGATGTTTTCCTGAATCTCTGTCTGAGTCAGAAACTCTTCATAGATGTCCTCTGATCCTACACACTGCAGACAGACAGGCAGACAGACAATTAGAGTTATTTAAAGATAGTTATGGTTAGTTAAAGACAATTAGTGTTAGTTAAAGACAATCAGAGTTAGTTAATGACAATTAGTGTTAGTTAGAGACAATTAGTGTTAGTTAAAGACAGTCTGAGTTAGTTAAAGACAAACCAGATTTAGTTAAAGACAATTAGTGTTAGTTAAAGACAGTCAGAGTTAGTTAAAGATAATCAGAGTTAGTTAAAGGCAGTCAGAGATAGTTAAAGACAATTAGTGTTAGTTAAAGACAGAGTTAGAGTAGATTTAGGATAACCCTACTCTAACTTGGATTCATTTGTCAGTCAGTGAACATGTGTTTTGAGGCAGCGACCTGATTGGTGAGTTCAGTCTCACCCTGCGTGCGGCGCCGTCAGCCTTCTTTCTCTTGGACTGGCGCAGCATCTCCTGATAGATGCTCACTAGCGCCTCCTGCAGGTGGCTCAACATGGCATTAGGATTCCTGAGAGCAGCCGCCGTCACACCCACGTCTCCTCTGTCCACCGCCTCGTTGATGGCGATGACTGCAGCGTGGACTGATGGGAAAAAAGAGAGGGGAGGGTCCAGTGTGACACAGAGCTCATTGGTTCACAGCCAATCAGAGAGCTTCTCTCATTACCTGCAGCCTCGTCCACTGACAGCTCATTGGCCAGGATTCCTCCAATCTTACTGAACGAAGGCATCTGGATCCCATACTGATCCAGCTCACGCTTCATGTTGTTGATCTCCTCCTCTGCACAGACATCATCATCATCATCATCATCATCATCACTGTGACATCATCACCGTGGCATCATCATCATCATCATCTACCTGTAAACTTGACTTTTCCATAGAGGTCGTGGATCTGAGGAGCCACACCCAGTCTGTACAGGTACAGACTACGCACGCACGCACGCACGCACACACACACACACACACACACACACACACACACACACACAGGTAAACAAGGAACCAAACGGGTAATCAGGTAAACAATCAGGTAAACAGACCTGAGAGCGTGGATGCAGTAGACAGCACGGGGCATGTTCTTCTTGTCGTACACATCTGTTGTTTCAGGATGAAAGATCTAAAAAAACATCAACAGATTAAATATGGTTAAACCAGGTTAACCAGATTAAACCAGGATAATCAGTAATCGAGACTTCATCAGATCACTCACTGACCGCTGGTAATCCCAACGCTGACATAGCATTTCTCCAGTGATTGATGTTGTCAGTGTGACGGAACTGAAGACCCAGAGCCTAGCAGATCAATACACATGATTATTGATTACAGATTATTACTGATAATTAGTGACAATTACTGAAGATTATTGATGATAACACATGACTTTTGATTACTGACGATTACAGAGTATCAGTGATGATAACATATGATTATTGATTACTGATGATTACAGATTATCAGTGATGATAACACATGATTGTTGATGAAGAAAATAGTTGATTATTGATGATAACACATGATTACACAGATGACCACTGAGTGACCTGGTATCGTTGCTGCTCGTGGTCATAGATTTTTTTCAGAGGAACGACATCAGCAGCAAATCGATGACCCAGTTTTGCCAGAATGACTCCATTCCTCAGAGCTTCCTCCAGCTCAGTAGGAGCAGGAAGCTCCTCCCCCAGACACGCCTCCATCCACCTGAGCAGGAAAAACACACACACACAAATATATATACATATAAATAAATATATATGTATATATAAAAATATATACACACATGTATAATATATAATATATAAGAGTGTTGGCACTATTACAGAAAAGGAACGTGCTTCCAGAGACGCAGTATTTTAATTGAAGAAAACAACAGATTTTAATTGTCAACTTTGTCAATTATGTCATGGTGATGACATCACACTCACCTCTTGGCCTCCTCCAGTCTGCAGAGATACTGATAGGCAACATTCTGGATCCTCTGCTCATCCATCTGCTCTGCTGTCAGACGCTCATCTACGTCAACATAGAAACAATAGAAACAAGTTAACCAGTGAGTTGACGTGTAAATAGATGAGTCACTGTGCTTTTAAAGAAGTTAACCAGTGAGTTAACGTGTAAAAAGATGAGTCACTGTACTTATACACAAGTTAACCAGTGAGTTTACGTGTAAATAGACGATTCACTGTGCTTTTAAACAAGTTAACCAGTGAGTTAACGTGTAAATAGATGAGTCACTGTACTTATAAACAAGTTAACCAGTGAGTTTACGTGTAAATAGATGAGTCACTGTACTTATAAACAAGTTAACCAGCATGTTAACGTGTAAATAGATGAGTCACTGTACTTATAAACAAGTTAACCAGCGAGTTAACGTGTAAATAGACGAGTCACTGTGCTTATAAACAAGTTAACCAGCATGTTAACGTGTAAATAGATAAGTCACTGTACTTATAAACAACTTAACCAGTGAGTTAGGGTGTAAATAGACGAGTCACTGTGCGTTTAAACAAGTTAACCAGTGAGTTAACGTGTAAATAGATGAGTCACTGTACTTATAAACAAGTTAACCAGCATGTTAACGTGTAAATAGATGAGTCACTGTACTTATAAACAACTTAACCAGCGAGTTAACGTGTAAATAGACGAGTCACTGTGTGTTTAAACAAGTTAACCAGTGAGTTAACGTGTACATAGACGAGTCACTGTGCTTATAAACAAGTTAACCAGCATGTTAACGTGTAAATAGATAAGTCACTGTACGTATAAACAACTTAACCAGTGAGTTAACGTGTAAATAGACGAGTCACTGTGCGTTTAAACAAGTTAACCAGTGAGTTAGGGTGTACATAGACGAGTCACTGTGCGTTTAAACAAGTTAACCAGTGAGTTAACGTGTAAATAGATGAGTCACTGTACTTATAAACAAGTTAACCAGTGAGTTAACGTGTAAATAGACGAGTCACTGTGCGTTTAAACAAGTTAACCAGTGAGTTAAGTGGGTAAGTAACGTGTGACCAAAGATAAGATAATCCGTCATTAGTCTCGGTAAACGTCAAAGTGTTCGGTTTGTCACTCACAGCGGTTCTCTGCAGCGGCTCTGTCCACCATCCTGTCCACCGTCTTGTCAACTGTCCTGTCCACTGTCTTCTCTTCGTTATAAACTTTTGTCGTTACTTATTTCAGGTGAAACACGGAGAATAAAACACAAACAAGGTCAACACAACCCGTACTGTGTGTCCGGTCTGAGGTTTGAAAGTTCCCGCCGCTCTCTTCTTATTATTTGAGGTTTTATGGTGGTTGGCAAACAACGATTTGGTGCATTACCGCCACCAACTGGTGGGGAGTGTGGATCGAAATGTTGATCTAACTGACCTATTTCTTAAAAAATAAAAATAATTATAAATAATTATGTATATATGTATATATATATATATATATATATATATACATACATATATATATATATAATTATTTATAATTATTTTATAGCAGGGTGATTCCATCATTTTTTCCCTGTAACTGACTACTTTTTTTTCTTGATTTATTTTAGTGTTTCTTAAAGCCAGAAAGTTGCCATTTGAAATGACTTTAGTTTTGTGTCATGTCTGTGATCTGCCTTTGTTCTACAAAATTAAACAACTGAATGAACAAGACTGGAGATTCCATAATAACTCCGATGAAGTCCTCATCAGCACATTATGTCACAGAAGTGAGACTTGACTTCAGTTTCCATGGAAATAAGACTGTAGTCCACATCAGAGTCTGGATCACAGTCGCCCCTCCCCCAGCCCCCCCTCTCCTCTATGAACCCCCCCCCCCCCACACACACACACACACACACCACACACCGTTTGCTGCTGTGTTTCTGCTGCTGTCGACAGATTCCTGAATCTGGATCAGGCCACGTCCTGTTTCTAGTTCTGCTGCTTCTGTGACGGAGTGAGGACATGAGGACATGAGGACATGAGGCCATTCAGGTGTGTGGTCTGAGCTGAGTTCACATTAGGTCCAGCAGGACGGTGTCATTCAGGTATGGACTTAATGAATCTTACATCATGAGTCAGTGTCTTCATCTGCTGGACTGTTTCTGTCCCTCTGTCTCTGTTCCACTGTCTCTGTTTCGCTGTCTCTGTCCCTCTGTCTCCGTCCCACTGTCTCTCTCCCTCTGTCTCACTGTTTCTGTCCCTCTGTCTCACTGTCTCTCACTGTCTCTCACTGTCTCTGTCCCGCTGTCTCTGTCTCACTGTCTCTGTCTCTGTTCCACTGTCTGGGTTTCACTGTCTCACTGTCTCTGTCTCTGTCCCTGTCCCTCTGTATCATAATATAATAATATAATAATATTATTGATCATCGTCGTCCTTCTCCCCTCTTTTTTTAGATCGTTCTCTCCACTCTCTTTCTGCTATGTCACATGACCGCGTCACATGACCACGTCACCATGTCAGTGACAAAGTCAGACATTTGAAGTCAGTGAATCAATGATGTTAAAATCATTGACTTTGGTGAAGGAGAGTGAGTGATTTACAAACTTCAGTTAACCAGTGAGACAAAGACAAGGTCATGTGACACGGTCATGTGACGTAGATTTGATGATAAAATCATGTTTTCACAGAGAGTGAGGCTGGTTCTCAGCAGCAGGGGGCGCTCTCAGCACAGTCAGTATCAGTAACTGATACCAAGGTTACCATGGTGATCATGAACACACACACACACACACACACACACAGAGGTTAGGTTACAGCACAAAGGACTGCTGTGTGTGTGTGTGTGTTCATGTATAGGTTAACCAGAGGTTACACTTATCTCAGGTTAACCTCAGCTAACCCCGGTTAACTTTATTTAACCCCTGGTTAGTAACCTGGTTCTTCCTCTGCAGGATGTCTGGTAATTGGTCCATCCTGAGATTGTCATCAATGGCTCCACCCAGCAGTGGAATAGCTCCTCCCCCTCCCAACACCACGCAGTATACCCCGCTCTCAGACTGGGAGGCTCCCACTTTCACTCTGGCTGCTCAGTTCCGTGTCGGCGCCACCTTGCTCCTCTTCCTGTTTGCCGCCTGCAGTAATCTGGCCCTATTGGCCAGCGTGTGGTGTGGGCGGGGCCGGCGGCTGGCATCTCATTTGCGGCCTCTGATGCTAAGCCTGGCGTCGGCTGACCTGATGATGACGTTTGTGGTGATGCCTCTGGACGCAGCGTGGAACGTGACGGTGCAGTGGCTCGGAGGAGACGCGCTCTGTAAACTGCTCTGCTTCCTGAAGCTGTTTGCCATGCATAGCTCCGCCTTCATCCTGGTGGTCATCAGCCTGGACCGCCAGCACGCCATCCTGCACCCACTGGACGCTCTGAGCGCTCGCCACAGGAACCGACGCATGCTCCTGCTGGCCTGGAGCCTCAGTCTGCTGCTGGCATCACCGCAGGTCTCTGACCTTAACATGATGACATCACACCTGTGTGTTTTCACCTTAACAGTCTGTACTGGTCAGTACTGGTCAGTACTGGTCAGTCCTGGTCAGTCCTGGTCAGTAGTGGTCGATCTTGGTCAGTACTGGTCAGTCTTGGTCAGTAGTGGTCTGTCCTGGTCAGTACTGGTCAGTCTTGGTGAGTACTGGTCAGTCTTGGTCAGTAGTGGTCAGTAGTGGTCTGTCCTGGTCATTAGTGGTCAGTCCTGGTCAGGCCTGGTCAGTAGCGGTCAGTCCTGGTCAGTAGTGGTCAGGTTTAAATCCTTGTGGAATGGTGTGCAGATGAAATGATTAAAGACCGCCTGCTGTTAGCTCAGGCTAAAGACTCCCTTTGGTTCCAATGAGGAATGCTAAAAATGGTAAGATGCTATGAACAGGAAAACAGCTGTAGTTTGGTTTAAATGAGTTGAAGCTTCAGAAGGTTTTAGTCGTGAGGGATTTAATAAATCGCTCTCTCTGTCTCTCTGTCTGTCTCTATCTCTCTGTCTGTCTCTCAGCTGTTTGTCTTCAGGACCGTCTCTGTGGACGGTGTGGACTTCACTCAGTGTGCGTCTCACGGCAGTTTTGGCAGTCGCTGGCAGGAAACTCTTTATAACATGTTTCACTTCACGTCTCTGTACGTGCTCCCCCTGCTGGTGATGAGCTGCTGCTACAGTCGGATCTTGCTGCACATTCACCGTCAGCACCTGAGGGAGAGAGGTAAGCTGCACCTGACACACACACACACACACACACACACACACGGCTGTGACCTCACTGATGTAGCCCCTCCCACTCAGCCGGGGAGTCGTACCTGCGCCGCAGCGGCACCGACATCATCCCGAAGGCTCGGATGAAGACTCTGAAGATGACGGTGGTCATCGTGCTGTCATTCGTCGTGTGCTGGACGCCGTATTACCTGCTGGGGATCTGGTACTGGTTCCAGCCCGACATGCTGCGGGTCACGCCCGAGTACGTTCACCACGCCCTCTTCCTGTTTGGGAACCTGAACACCTGCTGTGACCCTGTCATCTACGGCTTCTACACGCCGTCCTTCAGAGCCGACCTCGCTGCCTGCTGCCGCCGCCACCGCCGCCACACGACCAGCAGCGTCCACGCCTCGCCACCGCGTCCACACCGCCAGAGAGGGTCAGAGTCTGAGCCCGCCCCCAACAACCAGACCGGACACTGACCGACTAGAGGACACTGACCGACCAGAGGAAACTGACCGACCAGAGGACATTGACACTGACTGACCTGAGGACACTGACTGACCAGAGGACACTGACCGACCAGAGGACAGGAAACAGTTCAGAGGACAGGACATAGATCAGAGATCATTTGATTCTTCTCTATCTACAGATTCCTCTGCTGTGATTGGCTGTGACTCTGTGATCAATAATGTTATTAATCAATGAATGAAGAGTGGAGACAGTTTCTACTCAGTTTATTTGGTTTCATGTGTCGACAAAATCACCTTCAACATCACAGACATGAAAAAGACTGAAGTTCACTTCCTGTTTCACTTCCTGTTCTCTTTAAAGCTTTGATGTGTTTTTGAGACACTCCTAAAAATGCTATGAGAAAAATTAAAGCGTCACTTTTGTCATTGGTCCTCGCTTCCTTCTCTACGTTCAAATCTACGTTCAAATCTATGTTCAAATCTATGTTAAAAACTGATAAAAAACGATATTTTCACCGATAATAAACCAATCATTTGTTAACCGAACTGAAAGAATAAAGTTCTAGAAAAAGAATGCAACACAGTGACCTTTGACCTCTGGTCTCTGTGCTTCTTCATATTTATTTAAAAACAATTATTATTCTCGTTAGAAGAAATACGGTAAATATTGGTTTGAAATACAAAAAGTTTTGGTTTTGAACGCATTCATCTTTGACCTTTGAACTTCATCTTTGGACGTTTTGCAGCTCGTTTTTACATTTTTAAATGTTTAAATCTTTACATTTGGCTAAAATTCTAAAGGCAGACGTGGGAAAAAAATTCATTCATCACCATTAAAGGACACATATCCAAATACATCGTCTCCTGACGACCAGCAGAGACAAACTCCTCCTCCTTTGTTCTCAAACTGTCCAACAGACTGAAAACGAGTCCGTCCTTCAAGACCTGGTTAAAGGAAGTGTCAGTCAAACACGAACCCAGAGCTGAGCCTGGGGGCGGGGCCAGGGTGAGGGCGGAGTCAGAGTGAGGGGTCTCATTACATAAGCATTGGCATAAAAAAGTAGAAAAAATGGTGGTGTGGCCTCAAGGAGCCTTTTGGTTTCAGGTCAGGGGTCATCAGCAGGTCAGGGGTCATCAGCAGGTCAGGGGTCATGAGCAGGTCAGGGGTCATCAGCAGGTCAGGGGTCATGAGCAGGTCAGGGGTCATGAGCAGGTCAGGGGTCATCAGCAGGTCAGAGGTCAGCAGCGGGTCAGGGGTAAACAGCAGGTCAGAGGTCAGCAGCAGGTCAGGGTCATCAGCAGGTCAGAGGTCAGCAGCGGGTCAGGGGTCAGCAGCAGGTCAGGGGTCAACAGCTGGAGGTGACGGCGAGTGAAGCCTGAGGTAGCTCACTTTGGCAGAGGGGAGGGGGCGGGGCATCCAGCTGACTGTCACTGCCCTCTACACTCTGACCTGAGGTGACCTCAGTGAGAGGCTAAAGCAGCGTAGAGGACCTGGTCTCTGGTCAGACCAGCAGAAGGCCTCGTTGTCCAGGGAACTTGGCACAGACGGTGAAGAACGTCAAATGAGCTCAAAATGAAGAAAAAGGTTTTGTTTTCAACAGGAAACGTCCAGGACGCCATGATGGTGACATCATCATGTGACATCACACAGAAACCACAGGCAGTCCTGTGACAATGGGACCATGTGACCTGGACGGAGTTCTGTTGTTTTATCCAGTGCCTGATCGGACAGGTGAAGTTGGATCAACCATGACCATCACTGGAGGAGGGGTGGAGTCACATCTCTGTGGGTGGAGCACACACTGTTACACCACCTGTAACCATGGTAACTGTGTGTGTGTGTGTGTGTGTGTGTGTGTGTGTGTGTGTATGCACGTGTTACCTGGCTGAGCTCAATGCTCTCAGGTGTTTGACCTTTAGAACCTCTGACACCTTTCAGTGTGGGCGGAGTCTCCCAGCTTGCCAACTTTCTGCAGAACACAAAGAACAATAATGATGATGGAGATGATGATGATGATGAAGATGAAGATGAAGATGAAGATGAAGATGAAGATGAAGATGAAGATGAAGATCTCACCTGCGTCTGTGGACCAGCAGGATGAAGAGCAGACAGCAGAGGACACAAGCGAAGCTGCTGTGAACGACGATCAGAAGAGTGGACATGGAGTCACGTGACTGGTCACAGTTACAGCTGACCCCAGCTGAGAGGCAGAGATCAGAGGCAGGGGTCAGACTGAGGTCAGGCGGAGGTCAGAGGTCAGGCTCAGGTCAGAGTGCTTACCTGCTGCGGTGTTTCCTCCGTCTTCCAGAGAAACCAAGCGACGGTTGGACAGACTGTCTCCGTTTCCGTTAAACGCCACCAGCTGGATCTCATACACGGCTGCAGGCTCTGAACAACAACAACAACAACAACAACAGTGTTAGTGTCTGTCTGTCTGTGTGTGTGTGTGTGTGTGTGTGTGTGTCTGTCTGTCTGTCTGTGTGAGTGTGTGTCTGTCTGTGTGTGTGTGTGTGTGTGTCTGTCTCTGTGTGTGTGTGTATCTGTCTGTGTGTGTGTGTTAGGTGAGCACACCCAGGTGGGAGACGGTGTGTGTGTTGATGTGTCCTGGGAAGACTTCCTGTCCCTGAATGTCAGGAGTAGAAACCCCGCGGTATTCCAGTCTGAATCCTTCCAGCTGTCCAGGTTTACTGGCGAGTTCCCAGTAAACCTGCAACGCAGTCTGGTTCAGAACCTTAGTGAAGAAGGTGGGAGGAGGCGGGACTGTGGGACAGAGACAGACAGATAGAGACAGACACACAAAGGTTTTTTTCTGAAAGATGGACAGATAAAAAAGTGGACATGAGAGGTGGTGTGTTGAGGACACATTGTTGAGGACATGGTGGTGGGCGTGTGGACACACCTCCTCCCATGGTGGTGGCAATGACGGCGGTAGAGCGGCGACTTCCTCCCTGGGCTGAGTACGCCTTCAGGAAGACGGTGAAGGTCGTCGCTGCTTCAAGGTCGTTGAAGTCGTGAGTGAACGTGTTTTTACTGACGGCCTCCTGGACCTCAGCACTGTCCATCTCTGACGACACACAGGTCAGAGGTCAAAAATACATCTAATCTGATTGATTGATCGATTGATTGGTCTAATGATCTGCTCTGTGATCGATTTATCGTGCCTCACCACCCAGTCTCCGTATGTGCAGGACATATCCGATGACGTTCTGGCCTCCGTGCTCTGTGGGCGTGTCCCAGGTCACCCGCAGGCTGCTGGAGCTGAGGGGCGTGGCCCTGACGCCGGCGGGGGCCTGGGGTAGCTCCGCCCCCTCAGTGATGGCGAGGCGGGCGCTGGCCTGGTTGGTGCCGGCGCCGTTCTCTGCGATGCACTGGTAGATGGCCTCATCCTCGGCCGTGATGCGGGTGACGGCCAGTGTCCTGCAGAGACAACACAGACACTTATGTCCCGCCCTCACAGATGACATCACAGTCCCCGCCCTCAAGCTCCTCCTTACGTGTTGCCGTTGGTGAGTTTGACGTTGCCGCTTGGCGTCAGCAGTTTCCCGTTCTTCAGCCAGATGAGGTGAGGTTCAGGGACACCTGCTGCTGTACAACTGAAGACTGCACTGCCCCCTGCTGCTCTGGAGACAGACTGAGGCCACTGCACGAACTCTGGAGGAGCTGCAGAGACACAGAAGCACACAGAGACAGACAGACACAGAGACACAGAGACAGACAGACAGGCAGACAGAGACAGACAGGCACAGAGACAGGGTTAAGTGGTGTGTGTGTTTATGTACTAGTGTAGTGACGTGTTCAGATCCAGCAGGGGGCAGAAGAGAGAGCAGCTCATTTATTCAAATGAATGTGAAAACTCAAACGTGTGAACTTGAACTTGTCTGTGACCTCTGACCCCCCCCCCACACGTCTCTCCTCCAGCAGACAGACAGCTGCCGTCTCGCCTCCTCACTTCGTCTCCATGGTAACAGAGAGACCACATTTACATATGTAATAAACTCATGAGACGAGTGTGGAGGTCAGAGGTCAGAGGGTGAAGAGGAGGCATTCATCAATGAGAGCATGGGGAGGGGCCATGATTCATCAATGAGAGCAGGGGGAGGGGCCATGATTCATTAAAGAGAGCAGGAGGAGGGGCCATGATTCATCAATGAGAGCAGGAGGGGCCATGAAGAAAGAAATGAAGTTGATTTGTTGGGAAAGAGGTGACACACACACACATTATACACACACACACAATATAATGTGTGTGTGTGTATAATGTGTGTGTGTGTCCTCTTGAATGTCAAGTACAGTTTGCTCTCACTCTTCACCCCTGACCTCTGACCTCATCAGTGATGTGTGTGCTGTTCATTCTCTCTCTCTCACACACACACACACACAGCTGCAGATGAGAGGGTCAGAGGTCAGAGGTCACACAGGCTCTTTGTGTGACTGTGTTTCCCAGACTGAGCTTCATTAGAATATGAATTAACATGTGAAGAAAGAGAGAGACAGATAGAGAGAGAAAGAGAGAGACAGACAGAGAGAGACACTGAAACACAGGAAAGAACACAGAACACGCTACAGTTCAGACTGTGTGTGTGTGTGTGTAGTCAGGAGGAGGAGTCACCTTGTACGACGAGTCGTCCGAGTGCCGTCCTCCTCGCTCGGCTGCCCGGTCTGTTCGCTGAACAAACGTAAACTCCTGAATGTTGCAGAGACGCGTCAGAGATCATCAGGTTTCCTGTCCCCAGAACCTGGACCCCCTCCACTCCGATGGAACGTCCGTCTGTCCACAGAGACACAGCTGAGCTCTAACATCACAGAGACTCTGAGCTCTGACATCACAGACACAGCTGAACTCTAACATCACAGAGACTCTGAGCTCTAACATCACAGAGACTCTGAGCTCTAACATCACAGACACTCTGAGCTCTAACATCACAGAGACTCTGAGCTCTGACATCACAGACACTCTGAGCTCTGACATCACAGAGACTCTGAGCTCTAACATCACAGACACTCTGAGCTCTGACATCACAGAGACTCTGAGCTCTGACATCACAGACACTCTGAGCTCTGACATCACAGACACTCTGAGCTCTAACATCACAGATACTCTGAGCTCTAACATCACAGACACTCTGAGCTCTAACATCACAGACACTCTGAGCTCTAACATCACAGACACTCTGAGCTGTAACATCACAGAGACTCTGAGCTCTAACATCACAGACACTCTGAGCTCTAACATCACAGACACTCTGAGCTCTAACATCACAGAGACTCTGAGCTCTAACATCACAGACACTCTGAGCTCTGACATCACAGACACTCTGAGCTCTGACATCACAGACACTCTGAGCTCTAACATCACAGACACTCTGAGCTCTAACATCACAGAGACTCTGAGCTCTAACATCACAGACACTCTGAGCTCTAACATCACACAGACTCTGAGCTCTAACATCACAGACACTCTGAGCTCTAACATCATCTCTGCTCCTCTACTGTCTTTAAGTTAAGCTTAAATAAATATTTCAAATAAGACATTTGAACTTAGTGATGGAGGCAGCAGTGATGTTAAAATCACTCATTTTCTCTATGAGGTTTGGTATGGGAGAGTGACCTTTGCCCTGTGATGATCATTAACAGGAAGTGAACATTACCAAGGCGACTCCAGGAAACGATGGGGCGGGGATTTCCTGTCGCGATGCACTCCAAGATGGCCGTCTGGTGGACGGTGAT